>NW_015505573.1:1564005-1578232 GCF_001515645.1 Sinocyclocheilus grahami
TAAATCTGCAAAAATGTCAACAATTCTGTGTTTTTCTGTCAATATGGGGTGCTGTGTGTACATTAATGAGGAAAAAAAAATTACTTAAATGATTTTAGCAAATGGCTGCAATATAACAAAGAGTGAAAAATTTAAGGGGGTCTGAATACTTTCCGTACCCACTGTATATATATATATATATGCAGTACGTACTATACATTTTACATGTACTATATACATACATCAAATATTTAAATTAATAATATGTCATTTTATTTATAAATAAAATGATATATTTTTATATAATTTTTTTTTCGATTGTCAATTTTCAATGCATCACGGGATTGTAGTTCTTTCCCTCATTAAAGCCACTTAGTACCTTTCTGTCCACTTTTCAAATACTTTTCACTTCATATCAAAGTTAGTAATGTTTTGGTTTGTAACTCTATTACAAAGACTTTAAAAATCCCTTTGAAAAAATGAATTGGAAAAATACTACACTGAAAAAGTGGATGGGCACTGTTGCAATCTATATTTTTAGTTTAGTTTTCTTTAACAGCTTTTTAGTTTCAGTTTATTTTCTCTTTATTTTTATCTTAGGGTTGCCGAAGTTAATGTGCTGCCAAGCATCATTTAAAAATGTTCAGCAGCATTACATTTCTCAGCTCAGTCTGTTGTTGTTGCTATCTAGGCATTTTCATGTTTAATGGAGGCCCGATATTACTTTTATTTCAGATAATGAAAAGGTTTTTATTTAGCATAAAGGGTAATAACACTGCATGTATGAATCATCATCCAGTTTTGTTGTGTTGAAAATAGCTGCTCCCTAACAATTCATTTTGTGTTTCATAGAGGAGAGAAAATAACATCAGTGTGAGTAAATGCTGACACATTGTTCGCCAAATGCGGTGCTAAAGGGATGTAAGAGTTTTTCAAACCAGGCTTCATATGCTGCTTCAACATGCTGTCAGAACACCTGGCAACCGCAGCTGCTAGACTAAATAGATGTGGCCCAGTAACCCCTCAGAGAGAGAGAGAGAGCTGCTTCACAGAACACCGTGTCCCTGCTGAACACCTTCCTTTCTGTGCTTCTGCAACAAACTCTTGAGAATGAAATTATCCTTTGGGGACAAAGGCTTTCCCAGATTAATATTTTCAAGTTCTTTGACGATGTCTACCACATCGGATCAGAGCAACCCAGTCAAGAAGAGCTTCTTTCTTCACAGTTCTATTCAGAGATGAAGGGTCAGGAACGGCAGGTTCAGTGAATTGTAGGACCACAATCCCATTTATTACGTTCACTTTTAGTCGTGCATGGATAATAGTACTTCTTTAATTAGTAACTACTGTGATTTAATGCCTCTGGCTGGCTTACTCAACCCAGCTTGACATACTAAGATCTCATATACTAAGTTTTAAAGTTGCTTTACATCAAACATCTGCTAAACGAATAAAGTTAAGTGTACATTTGCTTGTTCAATCTACTGTGACAAATTGCTTGTGTGCTTTGTAAGCATATGTGGCTGATTTACTAAGAATAATTGTGCAGAAAGAAAAGGTGAGAAAGAAAGAAACAATGTAACAAATTGATCAAAATTGACCGTAAAGACATTTATAATGTAACTAAAAACGAATTAATGAATGCTGTTCTTCTGAACTTTCGATTCATCAAATAATCCTGAAAAAAAAATGTATTATGGTTTCCACAAAAATGTTAAGCAGCACAACTGTTTTCAAAATTGAGCAGCAAATCAGCACATTATAATGCTTTCTGGAGGACCATGTGACACTGAAGACTGGAGTAATGATGCTGAAAATTCAACTTTGCATCACAGGAATACATTACATTTTAAAATATATTAAAATAGAAAAGAGCTATTTAAAATTGTAGTAACATTTCCAAATATTATTCTTTTTTTCTGTATTTTTCTTAAAATAATTGCAGCCTTGGTGAGCATAAGTGACTTCTTTCAAAAAGTTTTTGTCTTCCATTGGTCAGAGAAAGAGAAAGTCCCACCCCAAGCTTACTACATCATTGGCTGTGCTTAATTGCACACTTATAATGTGATTATGGCAGTACTATATAATGTACTGGTATTCAGAATACTGTAATTATGTTAATGTGATTATGCTCACAATTATAGTAAACATAATCACAGACCAACGTGAAGTACTGCTGTAAACACTTGTTTGTCTGTCTCTTGAGTTTACAGTTTTATTGATGGTCAGAAACTCCAGAGCGGTGACATTTTCTAGGTGCAAAATGAGGGAGGATGAGTAACCTAGAACTGGCGAACATTTAGCATTTGTCATATGGGTTTGGAACGACATGTGGGTGAGTAAACAATTACATCAAGTAAATTACACTCCTCATAGAATGTGGTATCACATTAAAGTGTGTCAGTAATCCAGCAGTATATGTTACATATTCTCAGTACTGGTAGATTACTGACAAATTGTAGTCTGTTACAGATTACAAGTTACATGATGGAAATGATCATTTGTAACGTAATCAATTGGATTACACATATTAGCTAATGTATTCTAACTACTTTTTGATCACTTTTAGATTATACTTTTGATCTCAAATATATTTAAATTCTTTGATATCAAGATCATGAAGTGTATTAAACATTACATCATGTCAGGGTTTTTCCAAACTGGGGTTCATGAATGAACTACAGGAGGTATGTGAGTTGATGAAAAGCTGGAAGACTTTCCAAATGTATAAAAGTGGAGAATCATTGGGGTGAATCAAATTAAAAAAGAAGCATTGGGCTGAATCAAATTATGAATAATTTACTGCCATTGTGTGAATAATATGTAATCATGTAATCTATAAAAAAGTATACTGTGTGTCATTCTAGACTCAGGGTAAACTAAAAAGATTGGACAAATGCAGCACACAACCTGTTTACATAACAGCTCTTGCATCGTGCATCCTGTATTATATTGCTGACTGTACTAACAATTTTTTTTTCTGAATGGACTTTTAGGTGAACTATAAAGGTAAGAAAACAATCTCTTCTTCACTACAGTTCTGTGTTTTCCATCATCATTTGGCATTTTCTTCCTCAAATGCTTAAACGCTCTGTACAACGCACTGTGTTTCCCTAACTGGCCAAAGAATGTGAATATAACGCACATAATTGGTTGCATTTTGCTAAGCATGTAGCTGTAACTAATGATAGGTAAGTTACTCAACAAAAGTAATTACTAGCTGCTAATTACATCTTCAGTGTAATTAGATTACTATACTAATTACTCTCTCTAAAAAGTGTTGCATTACTTTTTACTAATTACTTTCTAAATCCCATATCATCTGCGACCAAGGGCGGTTTTAGTGAATCGGGGCCCCAGGCAATATATAGGAATGGGGCCCTATTCATTTGCACACTTTTACCTGGATCAACATAGAGGTTCTTTTTTTGTTGTGATGCTTGCTGCTGCACAATGGTGCCCCATAGTTGTGTCCAACGTTTCTACAGTTTTCATGTAGGCTACATGTTAGAATGGCTTTCTTTTGTGTTGCAGACACTGAAATAGCAATTGATTTAAAATTGAGATACAGGTTTTCACAAAAACAAAATAAATTATAAAACGATAAACCTCACAATTGAGCCTTTAAACCATTTTTTTAAGAAAAAGGATGAGTCAGAAATATAAATTGAAAATGAATTAAAGCTGGGTTAAGTGGGTGGATTTTCGAATTGGTCTGAACAAAAACTTCAGATGGGCTGATTGAAAACATCTCAGGTTACTTATGTAACCATGGTTTCACAAAAACAAAATAAATTATAAAACGATAAACCTCACAACTGAGCCTTTAAAAAGGGATGAGTCAGAAGTATAAATTATTGTGTTATGTCACATAGCTTATGTGGGTGGATTTTAGCATTGGTCTGAACAAAAACTGCAGACTGGATTATTGAAAATGCACATCAATTCTCTGCCAGTAGGAGAATGAATATATATGAAATATAGTGGTTTCCCCGGTAACAGTTGTAAATAAAAGCAGCGCTGTGCTCATAAATGCTACTTTATCAGATAAAAAGAAAATGCTATCGAAACTTTTCTGAAGACAGTTGGTTCCCTTCAGAGAATTATTCATATAAAAACTTGAATTAGTGAGAATGAGAAAAGTGTGAAAAAATATTGCCTATATTGACGAGGAAATACACTGATGAGTTACCAGCATAAGCCTATGTGCTTGGGCTCAGCCCAACTGCCTACACTCTCCAAAAGGCTGTCTAATTCTAAAGTTTAAAATACATTTAATTGTAGTTATTTTAACTACAAATTTAAATGAAACTGAAAAAATAATGAAATGAAAATTATACATTTACTCACCTAAGGATTATATCAACCAAAAAAGTAACTGCGTATGCAAAAGCATTTTAGGGGCCCTTGGCTTTTGGGGGCCCAAAGCGGTCGACCTTTGCCTAATGGGTAAGTCCGCCCCTGACCATGACCAGTTGAACAGTACAAGGATAGACATGAAACTGCTCTTTAAATTCTTTTAAATAAATAATATAAAATTGCATAAATTAATCTAGCACTGACCAAAGGGAGAATGTTACATTAAAAACATACGTTTCAACATTAGATATTAAATTCACTATTATTTTATATATAATTGTTCTATAGTCTATACCAGGGATCCTCAAATCTGGCCCACGAGATCCACTTTCCTGCAGAGTTTAGCTCTAACCCTAATCAAACACACCTGAGCATGCTAATCAATGTCTTCAGGATCATTAGAAAATCACAGGTAGATGAGTTTGATCAGGGTTGGAGCTAAACTCTGCAGCGCATTGGCCCTACAGGGCAAGATTTGAGGAACCCTGGTCTATACAGTATGTAATGCAATTACATCAGAAGTAACTGTAGTTAAATTACAGAAAAATCAAGTGTAATCCCTTACTTTTTCACCCAATACTGGCTGTATTTTAACACTGCATTGTTTCAGTGGCGCTAACCCTTCTCCGGAGCAGGCTTTCATAACCCTGGGTAAAATATGGCGCTAACCCTGCAACTAAATTACAAGTGTGAAATGTACTTTTACCTGGGGTTAAAAGTGGGGTTAAGCGCAGTGTGAATCTGTTTACCTTTTATATTGCACTTGGCAAGTATAAGCTATACATATACATTACAGTAGACCACCAAACACAGACAAGATGTGTCATTTTGCTCATTTTGACCTCAATTGACCATGCGAGTACACATTTTAAAGCAAATTTTTGCACACTTTTATAAACATCAGACCGTTATGAAACCAATGCCTAAGTTTACAGGCTCACAGCATACGTTATATTGATGTTATATTTGAGTTTGCGTAGAGGAGACGCTGTCCTGGTGAGACTTTAAAGCTGATGATTTCTCAGCAGCACAGCGGGAGACTTCCTTTAAGCCAAAGGGGCTAAGTGTCTCAAACCTCCATCTTTTTTTCTTTGCAAAAGAGTGAGAACAAAACAACCTGTCTTGAGGCGTAATTTTGCACCATCAACAAGAAACTAGCTTTGAGGGTAATACCACATCCAAATGCTCTCAATGCTTAAGTTTCCTTTGATTAGTGTTCAATGTTCAGAGGGTTTCACGGTGAACATCACTTGTTGAGATAGATATGATTTCATACGTTTGAGAGGAAAGGCTTTTGATATAAATGCATATGAAATAATAATAGTTTTTTTTTTAATGAAAGCGTTTATTGAAACTTTAGACAAAATCTAAAACGAAAACAACAAAAAAGTTTACATTGTATTTTTTGTTGAGTATTATATTTAATACAGGCTTTTATGGCTCATATAAAATGATTTAGTGAGAATATGGAGCTCACACTCAAAGAGAAAAATACACTCAAACTGAGGAAAAATATGGAATTTGGGGCAGTTGCTGATATTTGTATGGCCAAAAAGTAACATGAAATTCATGAAAACATTGTAATGTAAATCAATGAGGTCTTTATAACAGATTACTTCCATAAAATGTATATAAATATCAGTTGTCACTCAACATCTACCAATAATGTCTTTGCAAGATGATATTTAAATGATTAGTTTTATAATCAAAGCTCTGTAGTTTTTATTGTGGGGCAAAACAATTAAATACAATGATGATTGGGAGATTAACAAATAAATATTCCTCAAAAGCCTGATGGATCATATTTGATAGGCCTGCTCACATTTTAACATAATTTTTCTAAAAAATGATGTATGGATAATCAAGTAAATCTAAGTTGATTCAGTCCAGTAAGTGTTGATCTTGAAATATTATTAACAATATAAAAGTTATACTTATGTTTACTTTATATCAGTAAAGATTGCATAGCAAAAAGACACATGAACCTCGAGCTGAAGGTGGATATTTTTACAATACTAAAAGACCTTTTACTTGCATATCAAATATGATACAATAGACTTAGGGTTAATGATATCAATGTGCCTTAGATGCCATCATCAGCACAAAAGCTATCGGCTCTGTCGTTTTCAGTGAGTTGATCTCAAGAAATTGATTTCTGGGACCAACCTCTGGTGTTAAAGTGGCATTATTAGTTCTGTGTTGGCCACATGAAAAGTCGGCCCCACCAAACAAATGAATGGGAATCGTTCACTCAGCTCTCAGGAGTGAATTGGTCTTTGAGGTTTGTCCTGTGAGACTATGTGAGCAGAATCTCAAGGAAGAGGTGTTCTGAGAATGCAATTTTCTCCACCAGATGGTCCAGTTTGCTGCGAGAGGAACCTGTGTTGTTTACTCCCATTAGTCTTTCTGGAGTCACGTCAATCCGAGAAACACCTTCATTTTTTACAAACAGACGATTGCACAAGTGCACGTATCTATTGCAAGCAGATGACACATGCAGTGGATCAAAATCTGGATGTAGGCCATGATTTCTAAGATACTAGTACAGCTTAGTACAGATTTTTAAGTAATGATGTTTTTCAGAAACGCCTACAAAGGTATTAAAGGATTTTTTTTCTCAGGTTCAATACAACTGCAGCTCTATCAACAGTTGTCGTTTACCATAGAAAATAAGAATATGAGCTTTGCATGTCTGCATTTACACTTTTTGAAAATCCTTGATCATTAGACTTCCATCAGTGTGTGAATTATACAGTGATTTTCAGGGCTAGTCTATATTTGAATGGATTTTCTGTAATTTTTAGGATGCAGTCTGTAGATCACAAAAATTATTCCAATTCGTCCATCAATTTGTAAAAACATGCAAATTTGTGTACTTACAATGGAAGTCTTTTGGGTAAGACATCCCACTGTTAAATACACAGTTTCAAATGTACACAATGCGCAAACATGATTCATGTTAACATGATGCTAGTGTGACGAATTGGTACTACATCTTTCTATGTGAAGTTAAATCCAGGATTTACTTCTATAATGACCATTTAAAGTCAGTAAACCTTATAAATGGGCACAAGAAGAAAAGGTATGTTTATGTCAAGTCTACTTACATTATGTGTGTAATGCATAACCAAAGATTCATCCATCTAGAAAGTGTACATGAATAAATACAAATTTTAGTACTAAAGAATTAAAATGAGCACTTAAACAAACATGATCTTTGAATGTCTGCTTTTAAAACTCTTGGAAATCCTTGTTCCATACACTTCCATCAGTGTGTGAATTATTCAGTGATTTTCAGGGCTGGTCTACTTTCTGAATGGATTTTCTGTCATTTTCTGGATGTAATCTGTTGAGGTTTGTCTCATGCAATTCAAATCGTCTTTTGGCACCATTAGCATAATTAGCCAAACATCAACTCACTTAGTCAACCTATAATCAAAGCAGACCACGAAAATGATTCCAACTCATCCACCAGTTTGTAAAAACATGCAAATTTGTGCACTTACAATAGAAGTGTAGCAAGACATCAAACTGGGATAAATGTTAAAATACACACTGTTTTAGACACACAGCCACAAGACTTAAACAGGATTCCTGTTGATGATGCAACATGATATTCAGTTCACATTTATATAATTTTTCGCGATACATATAATTTCAAAGCAGCTTTACTGGAGATGTATTTTCTACATTACAATAGTGACTGTCAAAGTAATGTCCATATGGCAATGATGTACATTTCTTGGATAATAGAAATCATGCAGTTAGTCAAAGACATTTTCAAACAGAAATAATGTACATGATTAAGGCAGTGATTACAAATTGTTTGCTATATTTTTCTGTGTAAAGTCAAATCCAGTATTTACTTCTGTCATGATCATGTAAAGCCAGTAAACCCAATGATTTTCACATGATGAGCACAAGAAGGTAATGAAAAGTTCATTTAAAATGGAAAAAACTAAGCTAAAACAACACATCTTTGTATGAAAGAATTCAAATAAGCACCAGATCCAGGTCTTGTGCTTATTGCGTTTTCTTTTACATATGACATCACCAACTACTCTATTAATTTCCATTATGGTGTTAAACACAAAAATGTTATGTTTCACTAATCCAGTCAATTCCCATTGAATAAAATTAAGTTCATCTATCATTTTTTTCTTTGAATATCCATTTTCACTCAGGAATATGTAAGATTGCAGAACTTGTACTTCTTGTTTCCTTGACTGTTTGCGGCCATCTATTTAAAATGCTTGATCTTATATTTGTTCTTTTGAGGTTGCTAAAATGTTGTTTGAAAACATTGTTGAAATTATATTTATTATTCATTATTTAATGTGTCTTATTCCTGATGTTCCTTATGTAGAATTAATGGGGTCATATGATGTTGCTAAAAATAACATTATTTTGTGTATTTGGTGTAATGACGTGTTTATGCGGTTTAAGGTAAAAAAAAAACATTATTTTCCACATAATGTACATTAATGTTCCCTTTCAGTCGGTCAATCTCGACGTCACGTTGGATGACCGACAAATTGGGATCTCGCTTAGAGGGACCAATCTACTTCGAGTGTAAACTAAACGAGCCAATGCACATTGGCATGCGATTATTGCATCCAGCTGCTGCTGATCAAGACAAGATTCTTGAACGCCCCGGTGTCCCAGACCGGCCTTTTCAGCGACACGGTGGAGAACTTCGCCCAGCAGTTCTCCGCTGCCCAAAAGCAGACTGAGGCCATCAGGTACATCCTGCCCCGGCGTGCAGCTGCTGCCTCCACCCGGCTGCCGGTGGCAGCGCCTCAGCCCGCTCGTCGCCGAGGGCGGCCCCCGGCCGCCGCCCCCGCTCCCATGCAGCGTCCACAGCAGCTTCCAGCAAAAATGCGCCGAGGAGCTGACCACAGGGCAGCCGCCCCGTCCGTCCAGGCCCCCGCCTGACCTGGTGGTAAGCGAAGGAGCAAGAGGCCCTGAGACGGGCGACCCAGAGATGGAGGGAGTTGCTCTTTGGGAGATGGTGAATGCACCACTCCCTCCCCCGGAGGAGACGGCCCCACTGCAGGTATACCTGTACTTTCGTTGATGCCACTTGCGCGGTGTCTGGGAGCCTGGCTAGAGCTACCCAGCCCGTCTCGATGGCTCCGTCGAACCGTCAGGCTCGGCTATGCGATTCAGTTCGCCTGGTGCCCTCCAAAGTTCAGGGGCGTCCACTTTACGTCAGTGAAAGCAGCAGATGCCCCTGTCTTGCATGCAGAGATCACAGTCCTACTGGCGAAGGACGCGATAGAGCCGGTTCCTCCAGCCGATATGATGTTGGGGTTTTACAGCCCTTCAATGTACCCAAGAAAGGCGGTGGGTTGAGACCTATCTTGGACCTGCGCGTCGTGAACCGGGCCCTTCACAGGCTCCCGTTCAAGATGCTCATGCAGAAATGCATCTTCAGGTGTATCCGTCCCCAAGATTGGTTCGCAGTGATCGACCTGAAGGACGCGTACTTCCATGTTTCGATCCTTCCGCGCCACAGGCCATTCCTGCGGTTTGCATTCAAGGGGCGGGCATACCAGTACAAGGTCCTGCCCTTCGGACTGTCCCTGTCGCCCCGTGTCTTTACAAAAGTTACGGAGGCAGCCCTTGTTCCCATGAGAGAACAGGGCATTCGCATTCTCAACTACCTCGACGATTGGCTCATACTCGCTCAGTCTCAGGATCAGTTGTGCGAGCACAGGGATTTGGTGCTTTCACACCTCAGCCCGTTTGGTCGGGCCTTAAATCCTCCACGGCCCCCTCTATACCCTCTTGGGACCTGACTCTGGTGCTCACGGCACTACAGCAGGGCCCATTTGAGCCTTTGCAGGAGGTTGAGCTGAAGTTCCTTTCAATGAAGACTTTGCTCCTGCTGGCATTGGCCTCCATCAAGAGGGTAGGGGACCTGCACGCATTTTCGGTCAACGATTCGTGCCTAGAGTTCGGGCCGGCTGATTCCCAGGTAACCCTGAGGCCCCGGCCCGGCTATGTGGCCAAGGTTCCTGCTACTCCCTTTAGGGATCAGGTGGTGAACGTCCAAGCGCTGCCCTCGGAGGAGGCAGACCCAGCCCTAGTTTTGCTCTGTCCCGTCCGAGCCTTAAGGTGCTACGTAGACCGGACGCAAAGCTTCAGGACCTCAGACCAGCTCTTTGTCTGTCACGGAGGCCGGCAGAAGGGGAATGCCGTCTCGAAGCAGAGGATGGCCCACTGGATAGTGGATGCCATTACCCTGGCTTATCAGGCACAGGGTGTGCCCTGCCCGTTCAGGTTGCGAGCTCACTCAACTAGAGGTGTTGCATCTTCCTGGGCACTGGCTCGTGGCGCCTCGCTGGCAGATATCTGTAGGGCTATAGCCTTCGTGTCGAGCCGGTATCCTCCTGTGTTCTCACCTCAAACGGCTAGAAGCACTGAGAGGCCCCGGCTTCGGGTCGGCTTACAAAAATCACTCCAGAGAGTCCATACAGTAGACCCTGTTGAGTTCCTCCGTCCCCTCGGCAGCCAGACGTGGCGGAGCGTCCGGCGCCAGGCCCTCCCTCGCTGAATCCTCGAGAACCGGTAGGAGGCTGGGTTCCATATGTAAGACCTAAGTGGATCTCATATGTGTAAAGTCCACGGTATAGCCTTGAGCCCGTGTTTCCCCGGCAGACTTCTGCCATTCCAAGAGGGTTCAATCACCTCCATTCTTCCATATGCACCTAAGGGATGTCCATATGTGTATTGCTTCCGAAACCTCCTTCGGGAAGGTTCGAGCTTCCGTAACGTCCCTGTTCCAAGTAGGACGGGTACGTTTTCCCAGTGTTATCCAGTCTTACTCAGTGGGTAGTGCCATAGCAGCAGTAGCTGGTCCGCTTGTGAAGAAGCCCTGGCCTATGCCAAAAAGTAGGGGCGCAGGTGGCTGCCACAGGACACTGGAAGGGGCAGTAACTGTGGCCTTTTGGAAGGACATGACGTTGAGAGTGACCGACTGAAAGGGAACGTCTCGGTTACGCATGTAACCCTCGTTCCCTGAAGGAGGGAACGGAGACGTCACGTCCCATCGCCACAGCTCCTGTACCACCGCTGAGAGGCCGGGTCACCGGCTCGGCTCCTCAGCAAAAACCTGAATATGCGCTGCATCTGCTGCCTACGTCTACTCACGCTGTGATCAGCAGCAGCTGGATGCAATAATCACATGCCAATGTGCATTGGCTCGTTTAGTTTACACTCGAAGTAGATTGGTCCCTCTAAGCGAGATCCCAATTCCAATTCGTCGGTCCTCCGACGTGACGTCTCCGTTCCCTCCTTCAGGGAACGAGGGTTACATACGTAACCGAGACGTTACTCTCTTACGTTTGCTTTGCGTGGTTTTTGACGTGTCAACTTTTGGTCACCCATTCATTTGCATATTATGGAAGCGATGTAATGGAAGTAGCGACAGATTTTTTTCTTCCACATTGTGATGTACACCTAAGTAAAACAGATTATTGATTAAGAAAGTATGTAGGGCAGGACTTGGTTCTATCCATTGGCTGTTGATAGGATGGAGGCATCTAAATGAGAGCTTGCTGTAGATTAAAGAAAAGAGGTGTTTTTGCAGACTAAATGACTGGATAAGTCTTGCATTCATCACCAGAGGAAAGTCTGCCACTTTACCATAAGATGAGTAATAACATGCATTTAGAAAGTAGACGTTTTTCCTCCATGATGACGAGAAGTGTGTTAGTTTCACTGTCCAATTTGACAAAATTCTTTGGCTTCTGAGACACGTGTGCTACTCTAAATAGTGTGAAATAATGTCAAAACAGTTGTTCACACATCTCTGACTAAATGGTAAAATAATAGTTATTCTACAGATGGAGGGTGGCTTAAAGAGATACTGTTACTGAAATCATTGCAGATATAGTCTTGGGTACTGCTGGTCTAATTGCAGCGATATTGTGTTTGCACTCAGGTCACATGACAACCTGCTAAACACAAATGACTGTAGAAGAACTTCTGTTTCTCTCTGCCTGTCATTTTTTCCCCTTACAGCTCTCGTTCTCTTTATGCTCCTGTCTGAGACTCTCCCATCCTCTCTCTCTCTCATCTCTGAGTGCAGATTATTAAAGGACATTTGTCAAAATGAATTAGTGCGAGTGGAACAAGCATGCAATGCATAAGTGCATTTTCACGCTTTTCACACAGACATCATGGTCTGATGAAGGGGATCTACCCTGAAGTCAGCTTATAACGCACCTACGCACACTGACGCACACATACAGCATCTCTGTCTCACACACACACACACACACACACACACAGTGGAGCAGTGCCTCTGTATGCATGTATTTATTCACATAATGACTTCTTGATGTTTTGACTCCCACATACCAGTTACGTCCATATTGAATTGTGAATCTGCAAACCCCCCAGTATTGAGTGTTCAACAAATATGGGGTTTTCAATGGTTGATTTCTATACTACAACCTCCAACTCCAATTAATTCTATAAGCTTAACCCTGAAGCACAACATTATTTCTACCCTGTCACAGTAAGTTTTCTATTCACTTAATTTGAATAGATAATTGAGGAAAGTCTAGCAGAATCACGCAGTTTGTGTGCCTTGTAATAAATCCCACATTCTGAATGAAAAATTAATAACCCAGGACCTTTCTCTTTCATGTTTAATGCAAACTCATCGCATTACAAATGTTGGTTGCATTTTGTAGCTATACCTCAGAAAGTACTGGGTAGCATAAGGTAACTACATGGGTTCAGGTTAGGTTTGGAAGTAGGTTTAGGGTTTGTCCCTAGTTATTGTAATTACTATAATGAGTACACAGCATGTATATGCGAAACAGGACTGTAAAATAAAGTGCTACCAAGATGTTTTAGGCTTTTTTATGTTTCTTTATTACACCGCTCCCTGGAAATACTCAGTAATTTTAAAGTCATGAAAGGGGTGTTTTATTTCATTAATATGACATTATCTGTAAGTAGTTTTTTTTAAATGCACTTTTAAGATTTGAAGTGCACTACAAGTGTACGTTCAAAAAGTGCACATCTGTATTACAAGGGTGAGCAAAGAGTGTTGGAATGGCATATCATTCTGTGCTCATACGACACATTTTTTATCACTTCTTTCTGGCATGTTCACACAATGAGAGCAAAAATGAGAGAAAAGTAGGTAAGGATAGAGCATATAGCGATGGACTTTAGAGTCTGAGGACTACAATACTGTCTGTGGCTTAGAGATACAGAGACTTGAGAGGATACAGAGACCTCAAGGGGCTGTGCTGAATCCTCCAGTCAAATAGTCACATGACAACGACATCATCATCACTATGACACATACACACCTTCACGGTATTAGCTTTGCCTTTGTTCACAAAGACACGTTCACGCATTGATTCTGGTAATCGATTGGATTTTTTAGCATTCTGGCTACATTCACGCACAAGGCTCACACACAACATTTCTGAAATGAAAGTGTGACGAGAATGCAGCTATGGTCACAAATGGAGTATGAATGCAGCATTTACAGAGAATGACCTACTGTATGCGTTATTTTGTGTACCACTGTTGCGTTCACTCAATTAATAGACTTTTATACTGTAAATGACTCAAAAAATAATGTTTTATGTATATTTATAAACTACTTTTAATATTAGTTTTAGGGGAGCCAAGTTTTGTGATTTTTTTTTTTACAATTACTTAATTTAAAATGTGAAAAAACAACAAAAGCATTTCTGAACAGCAGTACATTTCTAATGAAAGAACGCAGAATCCAAGAGAGGGGTCACGACACAATGAAAGGAGATTGTGTGTGTGTGTGTGTGTGTGTGTGTGTGTGTGTGTGTGTGTGTGTGTGTGTGTGTGTGCGCACTCTCCCCATCAGGTCAATCTGTCTGTT
>NW_015505573.1:1595119-1626473 GCF_001515645.1 Sinocyclocheilus grahami
TGATGACACATTGATGTCCTAAGACACGAAACGATCGGTTTGTGCGAGAAACCGTACAGTATTCATATAATTTTTTACCTCTTAATACACCACTATGTCCAACTTCCTTGAGTGTGCGCACGCCATCCGGTGCGTGATGTGTGTACGCTCTCTGGCGTAGTTTACACAAGCGCCGGAAGTGATCTCTCGCGCGTATACGTCACTCATTGTTTACACAGTGCACAAACATTGTAGGTATGACGGCTAATCAAAATGGTACTTACTTGCACTTATCCGGATTGTTCAAACCGACTTAAAACTAAAAGATTACATTCTCTCGCGCAAACTCATTCGGGAGTGGTGACTTTCCACGTATTCCCAACTTCTGAGCCTGCTCGCCTGAAGTTATGGTTGATTGCTCTTCGGCTGGATATCAACACACCCATTAACGTAAACTACGCCAGAGCGCGTACACACCTCACGCATCGGATGCCGTGCGCGCGCTCAAGGAAGTTGGACATAGTGGTGTATTAGAGGTAAAGAATTATATAAATAATGTTCGGTTTCTCGCACAAACCGATCGTTTCGTGTCTTAGGACATCAATGTGTCGTCACGAGCCGCAGGGTTTAATTTGGATTTGTCTGTGCATGTTTTTTTTACTCTCATAGATTTTGTTAACATTGCCATGCATTATACGACTGACAGACCGCAACGGCTGGAGTTAACAATCATAATTTGTGTTCTACTGAAGAAACAAAGTCACCTACATCTTGGATGCCCTGGGGGTAAGCAGATAAACATCAAATTTTCATTTTTGGGTAAACTATCCCTTTAAGTCCTATGGTTCTGTCATCCGTTTGTATTTCCATAAAGGTAAAGGTAAGTTCATACGAGTTTATGAATAAACAGCTCGTTTTAAAATCTTCGCCAAAATACAGTTTGAGGCAAACATCAAAAGATTGTGTAGTGAAAATTACTGACAGAAATTCTCAAGAAGTGGACACCCCTGATAGCCACTAAATAACATGCACACTGGAAAATCATGGTACAAATAATAAAAGATAACTTTATTTGTTTCTCTACAGCAACAAGGCTGTATATTGTATGCATATAAATTCCAAATGGTCCATAATGCAAACTAGATTTAAATTTACACAAGGAAATACCAGTGCTTGCAAGGCAGCAACTCTTTTGGAAGGCCAAACAAAGTATTTTCTCTTTCGCAACGAAACACACAGCGTCTTTACAACATGGCGTCGGCGGTGGCAGCAACAGTAAAGTTACGCCTTCTTTCTTTGCATGAACATTTGGGTAGCTTTATGCAAATCTTCCCACATCATGACGTAGACATGTGGGGGCGTGTTAGAACGAGGCGTTTTAGGAGGGTGTGGATGAGTCTTAACTTTTATAAAGAATAACTCTTTGGGTTTGAGACTTTAGTCTTTGCAACTTTAGGGATCTTATCTATTCACGAACAGCTCGTAACACTCCAAAGAGAAAGGAAAACTTGAAATCGCATCATATGACCCCTTTAAGTAGTTTATATACTTAAACACTAAACACTTTTATTATGATGTTCTTTTGGGGGTTTTAAGCATCTCAAACTGAGGAACAAGTCATTTATTTCACCAGGAATGTGCTTGTTTGTAAGATTTTACATTAATATCCAGGGCCTGTCACTAGAAGTGATAAAGCTTACTGATACTTTTGTGGAAATCAAAGTTGGCCTTCAATGATTTATAACTTACTAGTTTGCAATGGAAACTTGTGGAATTACGGTGAAAGAAATCCGGGAACTCATTGGATTGAAAAAGTGGCATGTCTGAAACAGTGAAAGGACCAGTTGAACATAATATGGAACTTGGAGCCCAAAAAGAGGGTAATGTTGTGGAAAATGTCCCCTGGTTTCTCTTTTACCCAGCACTGCAAACATTTGGGGGATTTAAAAAAAAAAAAAAATCCGTACCTTTTTTTCTTGTTTGTCACCATAATTCTGAACACCTCCTTCCATCAATATCTGCCAGTATAGCAGAGTGTTGCTGGAGTTGAGCTCTACCTGCGGGCAGTTGCCGGAATAATTAGAACATGTCCTCTCCTCTTCATTTCTCCCTCCACTTCCTGTGTCAGCCAGGGATTTGCAAACTGCTAGCAGAAGCAGCTGTGGAGCACAGAGGCTGACAACATGGCAGTCTGATAGAGGTGGAATAATTTTACTTGGTTAACTGGAGGCTTGAAGTTGTCAAGGGCCTCATTAGAGGACGGCTATGGCTTCTTGGCCAAGCACATTTTCTGCACTCTGCACGGGAGTGGATATATGCGAGGTTGAAGATGCAGCTGGTTTTGCTCTGATTTTGCTGTGACCGTGAGAATGAATCTGAATTTTGGTTTAATAGGGCTTCATGCTTGGATTAGACCATATTACATGTGCTATGTAGATAGTAGTGTGACAAAAAAGCTCAGAAGAGTGTATTTTAATGTATATTTATACTGTAAAAAAGTTATAGATTATTGGAGATAATCTTTGAAGATAATTGAAGTAGGGTTTACAAGAAAATACCATTTCAGTCTTTCTACTTCAGAATGTCATGTTTGATTCAGTGTTTTACTTGAATTTTTTTTGTAATTGTTTGTGAAATTTACAAGCAATTTCTGAGTGAAATTTTTACAAAGTAATTCCTACACCATATTTTTTTCAGTGTAGGCTTGTCGGTCAATGAAAACTGTTAATTGATCTACAAATTACTGAAGGAATTAAAATAGCATATATCAGTATTTGCTGAGAAAAGAAATAAATTATTATTGTGGCAGTGTTATTATTGTTGCTAAAACTAATACTGAAACTAAATAAAAGTCAAATAAAAAATATTCAATGAGAAACCTTAAAAAACGTAAAAAACCTAAATGAACTAAGAAATGTTGCCTTGGCAAGAAACTGAAATAAAATACATTTAAGTTGAAGTCCTGAAAGATATAAAAATGAATTAAATATATATATATATATATATATATATATATATATATATAAAAACTAATAAAAATGACAAAAGCACACAAATTGCTAAAATTGAAGCTTAGATGGAAACCGAAATGAACAAAATTAATAATAAAAAAAACTAATATAAATAATACTAAAATAAAACTATGATGATTATGATTCTTCTTATTATTATTGGTCTGTGTACAAATGCAGACTGATGTTTTTGGCTGCTGCTCCATTAGCTGTAGCATTACAAAAATATTTTTTTTATGATGTATTAATGTACTATATAAAGCTTGTTTTTCTTTAATGTAATGTATATGGGCATTCATAAAAAATCACTCTCTAAATGTATAGTGGTGCAGTTATTTTAGAGGAGAAGAAAGATCCTTTTTGATTCCTAAAAACAACTTTGAGATTTGATGGAAGGATCTGAAAGCACATTCCTTCAGTAAGTGACATTTTAGGAATGTATAGTTTGTCAGATATGTCAGTCTTGAGCTATGATATAACATAACATGATATGTGGTAATGCATACCTCAGTTTTGTACAGAACGTGTTCCTGTTACAAATGTTTTTTAGATTTAGAAGAATTTCTATGTGTATCTCTTAGACCTCAGCTCGCAATGACAAATTGAATAATTTCATCATCTTGAAATTGCCTAGTGAAATATTAATCAAGGTGAATCTTGAATCACTTGTTTCTTAAGGAGGGAGAACAATGGCTTGGCAAGATGTTCTTGATCCCGGTAGGTTAAAAATCATTTGGATTTAAATAGTTTAAAGGAATTAAAATTCTGAGATCATTTACTTACACTTGATGTCATTCCAAACTTGTATGACTTTGTAGTTTTCAGGTGAATTAATCCTTTAAATATTCACTACTGAGCTACAATAAGGGCATACAATTCGTTTCAGAATACACTAATACACAATAGTTTATACATAATGCAAAGTTAACAAGTAGTTTATTTATTTATGCTTTAACTTTTGATTTTTTTTTAAGTTGTCAAGAGATGCTGAATTAAATTTTCATGCCATTTACAATTTTGGGTTTCAGGTGTTGGCAAATCATAATTATCACCAGAGGGTCTAATGACTTAAAATGCAGCCTTTCTCCAATCTCGCAAACATTTTGAATTGTCTTGAAACTTTTGTGCACTCTTGTATTATTTATAATTACTGTTAGACAGGAAATGTGGAGTCATTCAGGTTCCTGGGCACCACAATCTCTCAGGACCTGAAGTGGGACACTCACATTGACTCCATTGTGAAAAAGGCCCAGCAGAGGTTGTACTTCCTTCGCCAGCTGAGGAAGTTCAACCTGCCTCAAGAGCTGCTGAAACAGTTCTACTCCGCCATTATTGAATCTGTCCTCTGCACTTCAATAACTGTCTGGTTCAGCTCAGCTACCAAATCTGACCTCAGAAGACTTCAGAGGGTAGTCCGGACTGCTGAGCGAATCATTGGTACAACCCTCCCTTCTCTCCAAGAACTGTACTCGTCCAGAGTGAGCAAAAGGGCTGGCAGAATCACTCTGGACCCCTCACATCCTGCACACTCCCTCTTTGAACTGTTGCCATCTGGTCGACGCTACAGAGCTCTAAGCACCAGAATGGCCAGGCTCAGGAACAGTTTCTTCCCTCAGGCCATCCATCTCATGAACACTTAACAATAACTGTGGAACACACACTATGTATTCACTCAAACACTTGTTTATCTAACACACACACTCTGCTTGCTGCTGCATCACAGAGCTGCTGATTTATTCATATCTATACTCATGAAGAACTTTGTTGAAACCCTTGGCCTAATCCACTGGGCAGCAAATGGTACAAACAAATAACTGTTTCTTCTGGGATATGAAGTGGTCTCGCTCCTTCTCTCACAAACCCAGACTTTTGACTATCGGTCCACTCTGCAGCTTATTCTGACAGGAAGAGACTATGATTAACTTGTACTATAGACGTAGGTTTATCTGTAACATTTTCTATGAAGCCTGTATTTATAATACATTATAAGAGTATTCTTAAGGCATTATAATGAATGCTCTGTTAAAGCTTTGCAAATGGATACGCACGTCTCGCGTCTCATCGGCTCCATTACAATTGCATGTTATAGATAATCATATAAAAGTTAGAACCACAAATAAGTAAGTTTTATAATGTCTTATAATTGTTTTTATGATTATTTATGAGATGAAACCACATATAAGTTGTTTTTTTATAATGCATTATGCATTCATTATAATGCCTTAAGAATTCCCTTATGTGTTATAAATATGGGCTTCATAGAAAGTGTTACCGGTTTATACAATAGTGTTTGAGGATATTTAGTTTAATTGCTACCAAGTGCTTCTTAAATATTTGATGCCAATTTAGAGTGATTAGTTCTCCTCAGAAGCACTTATTATACACTTTTTTTATATCAGCTATATATGAGCAGTGTTTAGTAAGTTGCATATTTGTCTCATATATAGTCTAAATGATGGAGAGGTGATTTTGTCCCTCAGTTTAGTGCACTGTAAACCCTAATAAGTTGAGACTACTCAAATGATTTGAGGAAAGTGATTCCCTCAGTTTAATTGAGTAATGGGAAATTGACAACTCAGTTTAACTGAGTTCACCTAATGTGGTCTTCTCATTGAATTAACTGATTTTTTTAAAAGTACAGATAACTTAAAAGGCAAACAGACTAAACTCAAATGTTCCAGTTTATATGTTGTGTTTATTGGCTTTAAGAAATTTATAAATCATTAAAACAATTTTTTTTTCACATCAACAACTTTATTTGGGTTACATAACATAGATGAATTTTGATGATGTATACTGACTTAACTGCATAACAACATTTCCATTTAGAATGTCTTAGCAACACCTTAGCAACTGTTCATGTGCCTACAGCCACTTAGAATGTCTTAGCAACACACTAGCAACAGTATAACTTTGCCTACAGCCACTCAGAATGTCTTAGCAACACCTTAGCAACTGTTAATTTGCCTACAGCCACTTAGAATGTCTTAGCAACACCTTAGCAACTGTTCATTTGCCTACAGCCACTTAGAATGTCTGAGCAACACCCTAGCAACTGTTAATTTGCCTACAGTCACTTAGAATGTCTTAGCAACACCCTAGCAACTGTATTAATTTGTCTACAGCCACCCTGAATGTCTTAGCAACACTTTAGCAACTGTTCATTTGCCTACAGCCACTTAGAATGTCTTAGCAACACACTAGCAACAGTATAACTTTGCCTACATCCACTCAGAATGTCTTAGCAACACCTTAGCACCTGTATTAATTTGCCTACAGTCAATCAGAATGCCTTATCAACACATTAATTTATCTACAGCCACTCAGAATGCCATTGTAATATACAATGCTTTAGCAACTGTAGTAATGTGCTAACAACCACTTAGCAACTGCATAACAACACCCTAACAACCACTCATCGTAACTTTGTGAGTCTTGCACTCACATTCTCTTAAAAAAAATGTACAATTATAATTAGACTGGCCTTTTTTGCATTATTGACAAACTATTTTCCTGTTTGACACTGTAAAGCTGCTTTGAGACAACCAGTATTGTATAAAGCGCTGTAATGTTTTTATTATTTATTAGCTCTAAAAAGGGGAATATTTATGACGAATTATAACTGGTTATGATTCATAATAGATATTTAGATTATATCTTCGAATTAACTGCAGCAGAATCAATATTACAATTATTTGATCTGTCCGTCCACCGAGCAGATAATATAATCATTCCTCTTCCCTGTCACTCTGACATGGAAATTCTGTTAGGCTTCAGCCCATCAGAGCCATCAAAACTGCATTCCCATGATCTACAGCCCTTGAAAGTGATGCAATTCCGTCCTCGACCGTAAGGTGGCAGTAGAGTCTCAGACTACAGCACATATAGGGCATGCTAGTGAATTATTTAAGTCTTTCAAGGGCTATTATTTTTTTGTTTTGTTTGTCCTTTATATTCGGTGACAGAGTTTTGGTGTAATAGAAAGTTTGCTGGTAATAACGTGGGCGAGGGGTTAGTCATAATTGTGTTTTGAGTCTGAAGAAATAGTGTGAACTTGACGACAAATTAATTTGTGTCTCTTCCTCCAGTGCAGATGCTGCTGATAAAGGAGCAGACTGCCTTATTTTGCCATTAATTAGTTTTCCCAGGTGCAAACATACAGCCACGGATTGGCCAGCTGTGTGTGTGTGTGTGTGTACTCTGTGATGAGTCATCATAACCCATATGGATAGTTTAGTATTTTCCTTTCACCAGTACTGATGAGGTCTGCTGTGTGTAAATGGGGTGTTTGGGGTGGTTTATTACCACGGTCACACTTGACTTACTGAAGAGGATTTATTCACTTCCTAGTAACATTTCACCCCAAAAAGCTATAAAAAATTGCAGCATTTGATCAACAGCATAAGTAGAAATGCACACTCTCCATCCATTTCTATCCCATTGTGGGATCACAGATAACAGAAGAGCCACAGTAAGAGCAGAAGCAGAAGAAAGACGATGTGGGCTCAAAAGAGTGAGCAAGGCCAGAGGCTGCAGTTTAGGCTAGAGATCACAGGACAGGGAGGAGCCACATCACAACAACAGTACGCCATTTCTCTCGGTTTTCCCCAGTCTCACTCTCGATCTCGCTCTCCCACACAGAGATCTACCTACAGGGCACCTCCGAGCAAAACATGATTATCAGGGGGAAACAAGTCAGGGTTAAGTGAAAGTTTGACTTTGTAAGAGTGTACAGATGTAGGACAAATGCTGAGTAATTTGAGCTTGACACATTGTCTTATTCTGACTTCTGAGTTGTCAGTTTAACCTCAGTAATATCCAAATATTTATGCAGTCTGCAACTGATTCAGCTTTCTCGTGTGTTTGAGCTGTTTAAAAGCATATGAGGAATACATGTGTGACTGTAGTGGCTAATTTAATTACATTTCAGTTTATGTATCTGTAGTCTTGGACTTTGTGCTGTTGCACCATTAGAAAAGCCCTGTTTGCAGTCATATTTACATCTACTGTATGATTCATTTATTCCATGTCTGATAATTTGGGCTTTCCGGGATTGTGTAGTATTTACAACATAAATACGCCTTTTTCTGCCTTTTTCTAGGCCACTGAAAACTGGATTTATCATTTCATGTTAGTTTATGAAATTTCAATTGTTAAAAGTGATATTGAATTGTGCATTGTATGATTACATTTCATGTCTCAATTTATGTATTGCAGTAAGCAACTTTGCTCCTTTGCTCCTCAAAGAAATTATGAATTTTAAGGCAGTTACTTTAACACTCATAACAAAGGGATCTGTGGTATCAATGCAATTTAATGACATTATTGGGACATACAACCTTACTACACACGTTTTGAACTTTCTCACCACCTTTAAAGTACATACTTTTAGAGCATAGTATGAAAGTATGAAAATTTGGAAAACCAACAATTGCTGTCTACTGTTATGACTGTTGGGTTATTAGTAAAACTGAAACCATAAAAACAAAACATTTTTGTTACTTGAAATAAAATAAATATGAACTGAAATAAAATATATATATATATATATATTAAAAAAAAAGGAAACGTGTTTATTTCAGCTAGTTGACAAGGCAGCTAGTTGACATTTTTTGTTTAGTTTAACTTAAAGTACTAGAATGACTAAAACTAAATAAACTAATAAATAAATATTAATAAAAATACATAGTTTTTAAAAACTATAAAAATTTATATTTAAACGATTTAGATATTTAAAAAATATTAAAACAAACAAACAAAAAAAATCCTAAAACTTTAGCTAAAAATCTAATTTAAAATTTTAGCAAAACTATAATAGTGCAACAATTATACTAAAATATCACTGATTCATCCTGTATAATTTGTTAGTGAAGTTGCCTTTTCATCCATCATCATAGCAGTGTGCTAATGAAAACGTTTAGTTTTTCTTTTTATTGGAATATATCTTTGAAAAATTGCATCCATTCAATTCAACTCAGTGCACCTGAAAATCCCACATTTGCAGCTATAGAGAAATGTAACGCACAAAAACTTGGACATAGCAATGAGTCATCAGTATTTTTGCTTTTAAATGCATACAATATATCTGTTGAAAGTTAATTTTGTCACTAGCAGATTGTAGACCTCAAAGCTAACAGACACGGATGTCCTATTTTAATCTCATGGAGTTTTTACAGTGCTGTTAGCCCAGTAATGCAGATATGCTAATTTGAAATGAATATGCATGCCATGTTAATTTGCCTTCCAGTTCCATTACCTTTCCTCATATTGAACAAATCAAATGAAAGCAGCACTGTCAGCAATGGTTTGCTTTGTAGATGAAGACACAGGCCCACCAAAGAACTTAGTGTGAATTCTCGAGAGGGTGTGTGAACTATAAAGACATGAAGGAGCTGCTGCCTTATATGATGATGTACTGTATGCAAAAATTGTTCAAAGCCATGCATCCGTTCGGAGATTCGCATAGCAACAGCTGAAAGTCACAGCCATGCAATATATGAATGTTATTAACCTTTCCATACCTCTTCATCATCATAACGCAATTCTTCAGAATATTACGCTTGCACCAGTAAAGGTGTTTGGAATTTAAGAGATTGATAGACATGCATATAGAGAGAGAGGTGGAACTGAGATGCATGAAATCTTCAAAAAGATTCTGATAAAAGTGACTGATCCTGTCTGTGGCTGAAGCCTAACACCATATATTTCAGGTGTGAAGGCAACTCAACATCACATCTTTTCTCTGATGTCTCCTTCAGGCTGACAGGCATGTTGACACACTCAAAAAGCATGCAAATATTGACTAAAAGTTTGAAGTCTAAAGGACTGGAGCTAAATTTCCACAAAGAAGCTGAAACTGACTTTATGAGTTAAAGGGATAGTTCACCCAAAAATGAAAATTCTGTCATCATTTACTCACCCTCAAGTAGTTCCAAACCCGTATACATTTCTTTGTTCTGCTGAACAGAAAGGGAGATATTTTGAAGAAAGTTTGTAACCAGGCTGTTTTGGGGCACCATTGACTTCCATAGTAGGAGAAAAAAATACTATGGAAGTCAATGGTGCCCAAGAACTGCTCTGTTTCCCACATTCTTCAGAATATCTTCCTTTGTGTTCTGCAGAACAAAGACATTCATACAGGTTTGAAACTACTTGAGGGTGAGTAAATGATGACAGAATTTTCATTTTTGGGTGAACTATCCCTTTAATATCTTGACCAAATGTACTGATTTTCAGCATGCATGCTACACGTTCTCCATGTGCTACTGTGCATTTAGGTGCATGCATCTCAATTAAGTTACTATTTGTCACGTGCTCAAAATTGAGCAGTTAAATTTTTTTCTCCTGCATTCCACTATGTTGAAGCAAACAATACGAAATCTGGTTGGCGATGCATTCTTGTATTTTGGAAATTAACTGACTTAAAGTACACTTACAACAGGAACTATCACATGGTCATTGATGTTAAGTAGTACCATTTAACCTTTTATCTTTGTAAAAAATGATCATGCTTGTGTGTCATAATTTGAGGAAGTATTTCAATAAAAGGTTTTTGCAGACTCTTCAAGCTCTTCACTTCAACTTTAGCAAAATTAACAAAATGGGAATAAAGTCATTGCTGTGAGGGACTGAGATATTCTTTCATGCTTCTGTAATTTTTGATTAAACATGATGCAATGTTTTATAGTGACCCAAACCAGCGAACAACACAAAACATTACAGAATCAAATCCATTGCTTTTTTCTTTATAATCATTTTGGCCATGGCTTTTTTTTTCATTTGTATTTTATTTTATATATTTTTTGTTTCATTAAATAAATAAGTAGAATAAACATATCAGTTAATACTGGATGACAATAGAACCAGGACGAGGAAATTAATTATATATATGTTTTTTCCTGAAACCATAAAGAAAGGCACTGAAATAGCAAATAAACTAAGACGCGTTTAAAAGTTTATCATGTAATTTAACAGTTTTTAAAACAGTAATTTTTTGTAGTTTAGTTTCCTAAATGTGATAAAATCATGAAGAAAATGATCTTTATGTATGTATGTAATATTTTGCCAATAAAATTACATTTGCTCTATATTCCATATTATTATTACAATGGCACAAGTAACAAATATCTGTAACATTGGTTTTGGGTGCTGGTTTATGTTCATGGTTTCATGTCTTTTTTTTTTCTCTCTCCATAGTGCAGCGCCACATGAAGTCGAACACACCTATTGTGTTGTTGTGAATGTGATGTCACTTCCTGGAGGATGATGTCATTCAGGAATTGGCTTTTGTAAGTTAAAGAGATTTTACAGTATACTTCCTGTATGAAAGGGAAACTGAAGACACAAGCTGAAATGAATATTCCCAAGAAAACTATTCAAAGTAGTGACGCTATTTAAAATTCACTTGTATATTCATTTAATTGTGATATTGGGATACATTAAAACTAATACATATTTTTTTTGTCTGTTTAATATTTTATTCCATACATTTAAGACATTAAACTGTAATGCATAGTAGGAATGATCAGTGTGAAATATATTGCTCAAGTACACAATGATGATTCGTTTTTTCCTGAAACCATAAAGAAAGGCACTGAAATAGCAAATAAACTAAGACGCGTTTAAAAGTTTATCATGTAATTTAACAGTTTTTAAAACAGTCATTTTTTGTAGTTTAGTTTCCTAAATGTGATAAAATCATGAAGAAAATGATCTTTATGTATGTATGTAATATTTTGCCAATAAAATTACATTTGCTCTATAACGAGGAAATTAATTATATATATATGTTTTTTCCTGAAACCATAAAGAAAGGCACTGAAATAGCAAATAAACTAAGACGCGTTTAAAAGTTTATCATGTAATTTAACAGTTTTTAAAACAGTAATTTTTTGTAGTTTAGTTTCCTAAATGTGATAAAATCATGAAGAAAATGATCTTTATGTATGTATGTAATATTTTGCCAATAAAATTACATTTGCTCTATATTCCATATTATTATTACAATGGCACAAGTAACAAATATCTGTAACATTGGTTTTGGGTGCTGGTTTATGTTCATGGTTTCATGTCTTTTTTTTTTCTCTCTCCATAGTGCAGCGCCACATGAAGTCGAACACACCTATTGTGTTGTTGTGAATGTGATGTCACTTCCTGGAGGATGATGTCATTCAGGAATTGGCTTTTGTAAATTAAAGAGATTTTACAGTATACTTCCTGTATGAAAGGGAAACTGAAGACACAAGCTGAAATTAATATTCCCAAGAAAAAAATTCAAAGTAGTGACGCTATTTAAAATTCACTTGTATATTCATTTAATTGTGATATTGGGATACATTAAAACTAATACATATTTTTTTTGTCTGTTTAATATTTTATTCCATACATTTAAGACATTAAACTGTAATGCATAGTAGGAATGATCAGTGTGAAATATATTGCTCAAGTACACAATGATGATTCAATCTGAAACCTTCTACTTACCAGCCCAGATCTGAAACCTTTAGGCCACATGCAGGTGGTGTAGTGGTTCCAGCTCTGTTATGATAACCCAAAGGTTGTGTGTTTGAGCCCTTGAGAGCTGCACACTTCCCTTATCAGCGCTGTGCTCTTGAGCAGGACACTTAACCTGACAACTGCTCCAGGGGACTGCTCTTCAAATATGTAATTTGCTTTGGATATAAAGCTCCTGGTAAATACAAAACAAATGCACTCATTTGTATTCTTTCTCAAAATAATAATCAATAAATAGACTGGGAAATTGCAGTAAAAAATATAATTTAATGATGATACTGCACATTAAGGCTCTTTTTTTTTGGTCTGTGCAATTCAATTTGTGGCTGGCTGTGTTTGAAATTGAATAGCGTATACTACTCACTACATACTGCATAGTATGCACTGAAAATGTCATGCGATTTTTAAAAATTCAATATAAAACAAGCATTATGCCAGGTTTCAAATAGTTGTACATCGTCACATAACCTCACTTTGTTACATGGTTAATTCAGTAGAGTCAAATCACAATTATTTGTATAGCACTTTATGCAATACAGGTTGTTTCAAAGCAGCTTCGAATTAATAAACAGGAAAATAAAAGTATAATTGTAAAATTCATCAATTACGAAACAAATAAAATTGTAACTGCAAAGCAACTCTACAGAAGACAATAGTGTCATTATTCAATAACTGTCAGTATTGCAAAGTTAGTTTCATAAGAATTCATTAGAGTTCAAATTTTGGTCTCATCCATGTCAGTGAAGTTAAATCTATAATATTACTAAATATTTTAATATTCAGTGTTTTTTTTGAATTTATGTTTCAAAATATATATGTGAGAATCTTTTAAAGTAGAGTGACATTATCTCAAAGTAAATATTATTTGCTATTTTTAATCAAATTTTCTGAATAAATGTTCTGGCAGTCTAATGAGTCACAAAAAGATGTTAAATGCAGAAATGTGTATGATTTGTGACATGCTAGTGGAAGATCAAGTTGAGAGCATTGCATTGTGGGATATAGTAGTCATTATACACAGTATACAGTACATACATACTGTTGAAATGTCATGCTATTATAAACATAGCTGCTGTTTATACTTTTATATGAAAAGTTCCTTTATTTGCTTTTATTGTCTTAATCCGTTAAAAAGAACACTTTATATTTAACATCATATATTTCCCTCCTGAGGTTGTAAATTACTTAAGTGTCAGTGTTATGTTATACTGCTAAAACCTGTTTTAACCAAAATGGCATTTGAGAAACATCACATTTCCTGTCATTAAATGTCAAGCATGTCCTTGACTGCTGATAAGATGCTCATGTCCTATAGTGTAGAGTGAATAGAAGAGGCATGAGAATGAGTTTTCTTTTGTCTCACATGTGTATTGAAGTATGGCAGTGGATTTCTGATGTGGCAAGCCAATGAGGTTGAAGCAAATTGTCGGATTCACATTTCTGTGAAGTGGACGGGTTGTTGAATTACTTGTGACACATGACTGAATGCTGAATCATTATTTAATCATCAGGTTCTTTTTAAAAATCCCAAATCTATCCATGTTGGAGAATGGACTGTGAGTCATCTATTGCATATCATTATGTACATCATTATAACTCATGCATCATTACTCTGATGATAAAGTGGATTATTCCTTACTGCTGACCACTACTTAGAGTTTATTGTGAATCCTTCCTTAGTTATATTGTCTTTAGTCCTGAAGAAAAGGATCCATAAGATTCTATCTGTGGCTTTTTATTATAAAGCATACACTCTAAGAAATGCTGGGTTAAAAAGGAACAAACTCAGCTATTGGGTTGTTTTGACCCAGCGTTTGGGTTGTTTTGAACCCAACCCGGTTGGTTGCTGAGGTGTTCTGGATGGTTGCTGTGGTGTTCCGGGGTGTTCCAGGTGGTGGCTCGGGTGGTTGGCATAGTGTTCTAGGTGGTGGCTGAGGTGTTCTGGGGTGTTTCGGGTGGTTGGCATAGTGTTTTGGGTGGTTGCTATAGTGTTCTGGGTAGTTGCTGAGGTGTTCCGGTTGGTTGCTGAGGTGTTCTGGGTGGTTGCTTAGGTGTTCTGGGGTGTTTGGTGAGGGTGCTTTGGGTGGTTGCTGAGGTGTTCTGTGGTGTTCTGGTTGGTTGCTGAGGTGTTCTGGGTGGTTGCTGTGGTGTTCTGTGTTCTGGGGTATTCCGAGTGGTTGCTCAGGAGGCTGGCATAGTGTTCTAGGTGGGTGCTGAGCTGTTCTGGGGTGTTTCGGGTGGTTGGCATAGTGTTCTGGGTGGTTGCTGAGGTGTTCTGTATGGTTGCTGACGGTGTTTTGGGTGGTTGATGTAGTGTTCTGGGGTGATCTGGGTAGTCGCTAGGTGATTGCTGGGGAGTTACCAGCATAAACCCAAGTAATAAAAAAAAAACCTAACAATATGGATTATAAATGCAATAACTCTGTTACTTAGTGGAGAAGAGCATTAGCATTCAGCATAAAAGGGCTCTTCAGGCTGATATGGTTCTAAATAGAACTGTTACTACATGTTAAGAAACTTTGTGCAATCATTTAGAAAAGTAATAGCACACTTCTCCACAACAAGCCACATGATTTGAAGAATCATTCATGACTGTAATAGAAAAACTTGGCAAGCTATGCACTGAAGTATAATACTTAAGGTTGGGGTCTGAACTGAATTTCAAAATAAATTTTGTCTTTGCAACCCCAGCTAATAACTGGAACTATGTTTTTTTTGGGTCATTGTATACACAATTATTAATCTAATTTCAATAGAGCTGTGATCTAGTGGTCCGGTTTGAGTCTCGCATGCAATATATTTCATTGTCTCTCTCACTTTTAAATAATTTCCTGTCACTCTCAGTTTTAGGTCATGTAAAAGTTCAAAGCAAAATAACATAAGAGAAGAAACGTTCTCAGATGCGTATGCGTTCCTGAAAAGAATAAAAGACACTGTCTGGATGGACAGTTGAGGTGAGCTGTCTTTTAGTGGACACACAGCAACAGCAATTTAACCCAAAGACCAGAAACGTGTTCTGACCAGTGCTTTGTCTTTACTGCACGGACAGTTGGAAATCAAAATGACACACTGCCCTGTTATTTGTCAGTGGATTTGTTAACACTGACAAGCACAACCTTTTATTGATACAGCCATGAGGACAACTGCTGAGCAAGACGTGTTATAACCTTTGGAAATATCAGACAGACTATCATATTTTCTGCTCGCAGCGTTTTTGTGTAGTGCCAAAAGCCTCCTGTGCGTGCATGCGTTTCGTTTACAGAAAATCTTTTTCCGTCTGATCTTCTGGCAGAAGACGTCGCACGCAAAATAAGAACAATCCCCCCGCTTGTAGACTTGGCTAAAGTTGACATGTTGTCTGTTCCTGAATCAGATTTCATGTAAAGCAGGAACAAAACTCACTGCAACAAAGAGATTGGTGGAGGAGACTATACATAATTCAGCAGTGTGTGTTTGTTTGTGTGTGTTTGGAGGAAAATTCAATTGCTTTGAAAGGCATTTATCAATTCACTCACAAATACTTCAGCAGCGCAACAGGGGAGCTTAATTTGTGCTGTGGTGCCGATGTGCTGGTGATCTGATTCAATTCTTGCCAGGACTCCACAAACAGTCCCTGCCCATGTCCTCCTTGACCTTCCCGTCTGTTGGAGCAAGGTAGGCACAGGAACAGAGGCATTGTGGGCGCCTGGTGTCTGCGTTTGGGCCTTTTCTATTCATAGCATGTGCTGTGGGAACGCTGTGACAGCGAAAACGTGTTGACACACACACACATACTGTATATAATTTAACGTTGCCCCAGGCAACCGATTTTGGATGATGACACCTACAAATCAGAAAATAAATAAATAATAAATTCTATTTAAGTGTATTATTTATATTATTATTATTTATATAATTTATATTTGTTTATTATTTTTGTTTATTATATTACAGATCGATAAACCTGATCAGTTAAAATAAATTATATCTTTGGAGTACTTGATTATGTTTGGTCAACTGTGGCATTCTGCAGAAAAATATTTTAATATTATTGTATAATTCAGTTGTTCAAGACAAACGATTTTGGATGATGGCACCTACAAACCACTCAAAATCAGTGAAAACAAATTATATTTTTGTTGATTTTATATGGACCTCTCAAATACTTGATTCTGATTGACATTTGACTGTAATATATTTTCTATAATAATTTAAATGACTGTTTTCCTAGGTAACTGGATTTAAGACAGCATCAAAAAAAAAAAAGAAATAATAAAAATTCAGTGAACATAAATGTATTTATTTTTGTTTATCATACAGCACGCTGGACTTTGGGATTCTGGACTTTGGCATTCTGCATAAAAACAAACAAACATTGAACCATTAAATAAACAGTATAGCAACAAGGCATAATGTGCAGTCAGCAGATCAATAAACCAATCAAAATTGTAATTTTGTATATTATATGGCTCTTTGGAATATTTGATTCCAATTGGTAAAAGGAACACAATCTAATATGATTATGTAATTGTTCACTGTCCCATCCAACTGGTTTCCCTGTATTCTGTATTCATTTGTTGTCTCTGCTATCATTTCAAAGTCTTTTTATTCTCACATAATAGACTAATTTCAACTCAAATCAATGTCCATTTATTTATTTATTTGCTAAGTAGCTGTGTAATAAGTGGGATAATGTGCAGTCAGATGGTCATTATGGCAAAATAAACCTTTTCAGGGTGATAGTTTGCTTCACGGCGGGGTCCCGATCGCTCTGTCGGGTTTATTTTGCGATAATGACCTGCTGATGGCACGTTATGTCTTATTTAGCCTTATTGTCCTCTTCAAGAAATCACATCGGCATGCAGCTCCAAATATATAATGCACTAAGACATGGCAAACATGTGAACATGCCATATAATACCCCCAATGCACACATAAACAAAGACAAATGCCTCTTCTTTCTGCTTTGTTCTGGCAGACTGGAAATGAACATTATGAATGAATGGTGTATGCGTTTACCACCTCTCTCTCTTATTTTGTTCTTGGTGTTTCGACTTTGGTCATCATCCAATTGAAAGCCTGGGGAGAGTGCGAGGAAAGACATTATTCATTTCCTCTTTGTGCTTAACACATTAGCATGATGATTACAGCTCATTTTCAATCACACAGTCAAAACATACAGCACCATTTTGGCAGCCAATGAAAATGTGCTCAGAACAAAACAAAACACAAGAACCTGCTCTCCTTTGGGCTCATGTTTATTCTCCTTGCTTTAACTTCAGGCTGCTTTCATTGGCATCCGTCATACTTGGAAGCCAACATAAATTAAGACATTATCATAACCTTAATATTGTTGAAAAAGGTGAAGCTTTATATTTCACTTGACTCTAGATAACATCGCCTTTAGCTATGTCTCTCCCACTGTGGTTATGCATATGCCGGCATTGTTTGCTCTCATACATCATGCATTAGGTGCCTTAGCAGCAAGGTTAGATGGGAGAGAGTTGGGTGAATCTCATGTCATTATAGTGGAAATTAAATTTAATGGTTTTAACCTGTCAGATATTACTGTGAAAGAGTTAACATTATTACTACGGAACATGCAATATGGTTATCAGAGCTGTCCATTTGAATGTATATATAACTTGACTTAAAAATAAATTGAACACAATTTTAGAAAATACGGCTCAAAATCATATTCGTTGCATTGAATATGATGTACAGGTTTGGTATTGTGCTGGGTTGCCCATTTTCAATCAAAATGCAAAACCAATGTCTAATTAAAATAATAATGAGTAAAATAGCAACTCCGTAATTAACAGTGGTCTCAGTATTCATAGGCATTTGTACATAGTCTAAACTGTTGTCAAAAAGATAGAATTTTTATACATTTCCATCTTGAAATTTCTGAAACTATTTAGCGTCTCCTTTTCCATAGAATTGATATGTTGATTCAAGCTGCGCTTTCTCTCTCTCTCTCTCTCTCTCTCTCTTCTCTCCTACAGCGAGTTCACACAAACCAGTGCAATGAGAAGCATAAAACTGTCGTCCAACAAAATACATATTTAATAAAGTTTCCAGAGTTTAAAATTCAGAAACAATCCAATAGTCAGATTTATCAGTAAATGAAGAGAAAAGACTAGAGAGATGTTTTTTTTTTTTTGAGAAAGGTGTTTGAAAATTGCTAATCGATTTAATAAATAAAATTTAGATTTGACTAATAAAGGTAAAGTCATGCCCCCTATTTTTAATAATCAAAGATCAACAAGTATCAAAGCTCAACAAGTAGAACAATGTGCTAGGACCACATTTTACATGCAAATAATGTTACATCATGTTACATCATTAGACAATGGCTGTTGCTCTTGTTGTCTTTGCAACAGAGTAAAAATAAATCGAGGATGAGAGAGGTGTTGGACAGGAAGTGTCCTCTATAGAGAAAGAACTATCACTCCATTCGCACATCATTACAAACTGAGATGGTTTTTCATCTTAAATTCATTCTCATGAGACTAAATGTGTGTTAGAGAGATGCCAATTTTCCTGCAGTATGGCATTTGTGCTCTCACACCTTTAGAGGGTATAATTACATGCTGCATCGAATATGTCTTGTGTGAATAGCTTATGCTCCAGAGACATCCTGACATCATAAACTAGGACACAACTAAAGTGAAAGACGGTTCCTGTAATATCTGGAAATTTGTGTAATAATTAGTAGCACTTACCAAGTCAAGCATCACTTAGTACTGCAGAGATTTAGGATTATGGATTTGTTCAAATCACTATTAAACTTGTATTAAACTTGTCCTTCACCATTTCTTCTACAGACATGAATACAACCTCAAATCCTGCTGCTTGTTGAAGAGAGGTGCTTTTACATTACTGGTATTTGAACTTAAAAATTTGACAAAAAATCCATTGAAGTAGGGACTCAAGTCTTATCTAAAGCCCCCTTTACACCATCAGGGTGCAGGTGCCCGATCTAAAGTAATTTCCACCACACAAATGGTGCTTCTGGTGTGAAAAAAATTGCTCAGCATCACTTCTGAAGTCTGCTGGTCTCAAACCAAGAGCTGAAATTGTTGGAAAAATGGCATAATGCCACAGGATATTTTGTTCCCATTTATATCATGTTGCACAATGGCTTCAGCTGCTTTAAACTTTAGAATAAAATAGTTTATTGGCAAATTTAAAATATATGCATTAGTACTGAGTTAATTAGATGTTTGTGATGTTTTTTTAATATTTTGAACGATTCATAAACTTATAAATAAAACAAGGCATAACGTTAAATCAGTAAAGATGTCAAATAATTTGCCTCTGGTTGAACATAACCAATAATTATATAGAAGGAAAGCAAACGTGCAAAAAACAAACAAACTAATTAAAAAATTAAATAAAATAAAAAAGTAAGTAAATAAATAAATAAATGGGATGTCTTAAGCTTTTTATAAGCTTAAATTAGCTTAAGATGAAATAAGCTTAAGGCCTTTCTTGTCTTTAACGATTTGCTCAAGATTTTAACCTCATTCTCCCACTGGTTAAAGTTGGGTTTAGATTTAAACAATCTACACTTAAAGTACTGTATGAATAAAGTGATGGCTGATTAGTAATTGCAAGGACAGCATTATTAGTAGAATGGCTATTTTTGATGGCTGCTTAATAGTGAACAAGTAGGTAAGAAAGAGTTGATTGTTAGTTGAATGCAAAGTTTTGATATTGAGTGAGACTTCCTGATAGGTTCTAACATTTGGGGGGTCCAGACTGGAAATGGGATTTTTAAAAGGGATTTTTTATTTCCTAGGTAATGTTTACATTATTATCAAGCATGAAATACTGTTCATATTCTAGACAAGACTGTTGGATCAATCAGTTACATATCCAGACATTAACATAGATAATGTAATATGGCAAAAATGGGCATCTCTTATATTGTCCAACTTTCTTCAACAATTTTGTAGTCAGTAAGACAGTAATCAGATTTTCTGTCCGTCCATAATCAGTACGTTTATTTCACAGACGTAAAATACACTGGTTGGATACACTGTAAGGCTTTTTAAAAATAAAACAACATTATTGGAGTATGTTTTACAAAAATAAAATTTCTGATTTGTCTGTTACCTGAAATTTCCTAGCAAGTTCTGAGGGAAAATTGTTCATTCCAGTTTTTCCCCCTCAGTGTCGTTAACTTTACAGAACTTTAAACTAATCTTTAAGTCTCATTTGATGACACTCAAATTACTTTGTTTCCAGATGCACTGATGAAGTTCCCAGACGTGATGTAAAACCAGCCAATCAGATTTTCACAACTGCTGCTTTTCAGCCAGCTCTTCTCATTTTTGGTGCAATATGAGGTCAGTGAATGGTGTGATGCCTCGGGCTAACAATGTTTTGACAGTGAATGACACAGAGCTGAGAGCAGCATGTTAGGTTTGGTAGACTTTTAGGGATTTCACTTATTAATAGAGAGCTGCAGGAAAGCCTGCTTTAAAAGCAGTGTCTGTTTTAATATTGATAAATGCAAGCCAGAAAATTCCCAGAATAAGTGAAGTGACTATAGGGCATTTCCCAGTCAAAAAAGCTGTCTTAAACTCTAGTAGAATAACACTGAAGGCCTAATTTGAAATAACATGACTTGTATCTCCTCAGAAGTATATTATGATGCTCAGAAACACTTATACCCATCGTAAAGCATCAGACGGCATGAGTGAAAGTAGTCCCTATAGGCCAACATGTTCTGAGATGCTTTATTGGACTGTCACCACCAATATACAATGTAATTTAGATTGCAATCACATTTTGGGGCAGAGTTTAAGTGGCAATGGGATCACAGAATCGCCCATCTGATTGTACTAAATTATCACCGGCTTTACTGATAGACCAATCATTCATCATTAACATTTATTTCCCATCTAAATATATCTTCATTAAAGGAACACTCCACTATTTTTGAAAATAGGCTCATTTTCCAACTCCCCTAGAGTTAAACAGTTGAGTTTTACCGTTTTCGAATCCATTCATCCGATCTCCGGGTCTGGCGGGAGCACTTTTAGCTTAGCTTAGCATAGATCATTGAATCTGATTAGACCGTTAGCATCTATACTAGGAACTATACTCTCATTCCGGCGTAATAATCAAGGAACTTTGCTGCCGTACCATGGGTGCAGCAGGCGCAATGATATTACACAGCACCTGAAAATAGTCCCAGCTAGGTAACTTCCAATAAGCGTATTTTCACCCATGGTACGGCAGCAAAGTTCCTTGATTATTATACCGGAATGAGAGTATAGTTCCTAGCCATATCGGCCTAGAAAATCGCAACTTTTAATTTTCCGTCGGTCTTAATACACGATGTAACTACAGAAGAGTCAAGTTTTATATAGCAAAAATATAGAAACTCTTTGGCCATTTTTTTAAAATCAGATTCAATGATCTATGCTAAGCTACAGCTAAAAGTGCTACCGCCAGACCCAGAGATCGGCTGAATGGATTCGAAAACGGTAAAACTCAACTGTTCATCTCTAGAGGAGTTGGAAAATTAGCCTATTTTCAAAAATAGTGGAGTGTTCCTTTAAGGGCTAGTAAGCAGTTATTGTGCTTAATGAGACATCTGTGACATTATTTTAATAATAATAGGCATCGACACATAAATGGTTCCTAAACTGAAATGCTTTAATAAATAGATAGTAATGTCTTGCATTTTGGTAAATTGGATACTTTTACCTCATATATTTGCAGACATATTATATGGCATAATACAATAGAAAAACAAGCATGTTAATGGAGATTATGGCTAAAGTATGACTGTTTTTGGTGCGTGACTAACATTAAGTGAACTGCTACAAAAATGTAGGTGGCAGATAGATGGTCAGAATGATGGTGAACAAAACTTATGTCTTGCAAAACCAGGCCGTTTTTGCTCCTGATGAGTCATCCGTTTCGAGGAGTTGCATGGGTTTCATTTGGAGAATTGATGTGCTGCATCTCCCTCCCTCGTCTCTCGTTATCTGGAGGTGGACAGAGCCAAGCTCGTCCGTATGTAAATAAATGAGCAAGAGCTGTAGGCAGGATAGGATGAATATACACCCTCATTTACTTTCTTTGTTTAATTACGTTATGTTTACTTGTATAATATCTTCTGTTAAAAGGGTCACTGCAAATATGTAGCAGCTGACTGTAATTTTAAATTGCTAACATTGTTCATTTTGAAGTTTTATGTCCCTCAGCGTTCACATAAAATGTGCTCTGTACAATGTCGATAGATTTGGGACTGCACAGATCCATCGCTTACCGTGAAATTTCAATTTGTTGAAATACAATTTTGTATAAATGTATGTGCATTATATTGGTTATTTATATACCGATTAACATATGTATTTTAATTAATTAATTTTAACATTTTAATTATTCCATTATTAATTTGAATAAAATAATTTATAATAATAATTTGTTCTTCCCAGTGTAGAATGATCAGATGGAAACCAGTCTTTTATAGCCAAGCAATGTAATTCCCATCCAACGATCAGCATGCAATTGATAGCCTAGCTCATTCTCTCACTATTGATTACTCATCGAAAGTCATTCCTCTGGATAATGGTGAGTATATTTTGTGTACCGTCTTCGTATATCTCTGTTCTTGTGCTCTGTTCAACAGATGGCAAATTAATTATATCAAAACCAAGTGCATCAGCACAATTATTCTGACAGTTAGTTGATTATGATACATGTAGCAGAACTAATTCAGACTGTAATTGTCTGAATTAAAACAAGTACATGCACCCCCTCTTGCTGTTGTTCAAAACAACATATATAACTGTACTTTAACACTGACTTCTTTAACACTGAATGCATTACACTGTCACTGAGGAACAGATTCATTAAACAGTTGCACCAATTTTACTTGCGGTATTCTAGATAAACCAAGCGCTAAATGCAATGAAATAGCAAAACTAAGTCATTGTCATTCCAGCACAGGCACACCTCCTTTCTATATAATTTAGACTCATTAGAGATTACACCTAACACGGTGCTATTTGCCTGGCCCAATTAACGTCACAGTATTACCACTGAATATGTTTGTGCCATTGATCATGGCAGCAGCAGCAGTTTAAATGGTGATGGTAACATATGCTAGTTGGATGTCTGTTGCATCATCCACAATCTAGCATTTATATTTCTGCCATTAAAGGAATAGTTCATCCAATAATGAAAATTTGCTGAAAATTTACTCATCCTCAAGCGATTCAAGATGTAGATGAGTTAATTTCTTAATTGAAACAGATTTAAGAAATGTAGCATTACATCACTTGCTCACCAATGGATCCTCTGCAGTGAATGGGTGCCGTCAGAACGAGAGTCCAAACAGTTGATAAAAACATCACAATAATCCACAAGTAATCCACACCACTCCAGTCCATCAATTAAATCTTGTGAAGTCAAAAACTTTGTGTTTGTAAGAAACAAATCCATCATTAAGGTATTTTATCTTTAAACCATTGCTTCTAATTTATCTTTAAACCATTCGAAGTTCATCGCCTGTTGTCCACTCACATCAAAATCCACATACATATTTGTTTAAAACAGTTTTAGACTGTTTGCACTTGTAAAAAGTGCTTGATCTGTGCATATTTCTTTCTTGATTCAGACGAGACACCTATTTTAGCTGGAAGCAACTGTCTGAAGTTAAAAAATCTTCATGATGATTTTTTTTTCTTACAAATACGCAACACTTCACTTCACAAGATATTAACTGATAGACTGGTGTGGTGTGGATTACTTGTGGATTATTGTGATGTTTTTATCAGCTGTTTGGACTCTCATTCTGACGGCACCCATTCACTGCAAAGGATCCACTGGTGAGCAAGTGAAGTAATTTTCTCAAAATCAGTTCAGATGAAGAAACAAACTTGATGAAGAAACAAACATCTTGGATGGCCTGAAAATGAGTAAATTTTCAGCAAATTTTCATTTTTGGGTGAACTAATTGCTTTAAATGATTTGCATTGTTTCTTTTGTAAACAGGCGAACAATGCAAACAGTGCATGCAGTTAGTTGTTAAAGGGGTCATATGACGTTGCTAAAAAGAACATTATGTTGTGTATTTGGTGTAATGCAATGTGTTTATGCGGTTTAAGGTTAAAAAACACATTATTTTCCACATACTGTACATTATTGTTTCTCCTCTATGCCCCACCTTTCTGAAACGCGTCGGTTTTTACAAAGCTCATTGTTCTAAAAAGCGAGGTCTACGCTGATTGGCCAGCTATCCAGTGTGTTGTGATTGGCCGAATACCTCAAGCGGGTGACGGAAATGTTACGCCCCTTAACATACTGTGACGCCGTCTCCCGAGCGAGACAAAACAAAACCAATAAAACCCATTATAAACGAGGCATTTGTTGCATCCAGTGGGGACATAATTACTGATTATAATGACTTATACTGTGTTTTTACACGCTGTGTTGCGTATCGCGCCACGTAAACATAAAACCATGTCTGAATTTGTGATCGGAGAAACGACTAACAACAAGCGCTACTCTACACTGCTTAAAACTCGCGTTTAAATCATCAGTGGCAAATTCTTTAAATATAACAAATTTACTTACAGGCTGTGAGTCAGAAGCACCAGACTGCCCTTGCAAAGTTGGAACTGCCCCACTTTATAGAACAGCCTTTGAGCACAGACCCATTGTAGGCTACTCTGCAAGTTGAGGAAACAGTCCTCCATAAAATGCGTCACACACTGCGGGCTAGAGTGAGCGGCGGCGGGCTTGCGGCAACCACATGTTACGACCACTGTATATTTTTACAATTTATACAGTTCAGCAATTTCATCATTATTAATGTATGTATCTGCTAAAACAACATGATGTGTCTTATTTTTAATGATTAATTGGTGCATGTTATTCCATTTTGTCTTTAAAATAGTTTGCTCCATCTTTAAAGCTAATTTCCTTTGTGGTTGAATTTTAACAATTTTATTTAATTATATATTTATTTTTTTGGGTGCTTATTTGTTCAGGACAGTTTAGTAGATACCAGAAGTATAGTATCAGTAGAGGAGAGAGAAAAACGGGATCAGAAAAGAACCTCATTTACATTACATTACATTACATTTATGTATTTAGCAGACACTTTTATCCAAAGTAACTTGCAGTAGAGAAACAAAAGCAATTCATCACAGAGTCAACAATATTCATAACATACAGACCTCAAGCTACGACTCAGAAAAAATGAATCAAATCATGCCTTACAATTTTTCTAACTTAATAGGCTAAACATTTCAATTGGCTTCACTTTTAACAAAGTTTTCATCTGATTAATAGCAAGAGGAATAGGAGGGTTGACTTGGCACAATATGCCAATTACAAAACCACTCGATTTATATAAACAAATCAAAGGGAACTTTTTCCAAAGACAGAATGTGTCCGTAATCCAAGTTAAAATTAAACAACCGTTGGAGCATTTTAAACAACAGTTTGCAGTGCTTTGACATACAGGTGCATCTCAATAGATTAGAATGTTGTGGAAAAGTTAATTTATTTCAGTAATTCAACTCAAATTGTGAAACTCGTGTATTAAATAAATTCAATGCGCACAGACTGAAGTAGTTTAAGTCTTTGGTTCTTTTAATTGTGATGATTTTGGCTCACATTTAACAAAAACCCACCAATTCACTATCTCAACAAATTAGAATATGGTGACATGCCAATCAGCTAATCAACACAAAACACCTGCAAAGGTTTCCTGAGCCTTCAAAATGGTCTCTCAGTTTGGTTCACTAAGCTACACAATCATGGGGAAGACTGCTGATCAGACAGTTGTCCAGAAGACAATCATTGACACCCTTCACAAGGAGCCACAAACATTCATTGCCAAAGAAGCTGGCTGTTCACAGAGTGCTATGTGGTTGAATTTTAACAATTTTATTTAATTATATATTTATTTTTTTGGGTGCTTATTTGTTCAGGACAGTTTAGTAGATACCAGAAGTATAGTATCAGTAGAGGAGAGAGAAAAACGGGATCAGAAAAGAACCTCATTTACATTACATTACATTACATTTATGTATTTAGCAGACACTTTTATCCAAAGTAACTTGCAGTAGAGAAACAAAAGCAATTCATCACAGAGTCAACAATATTCATAACATACAGACCTCAAGCTACGACTCAGAAAAAATTAATCAAATCATGCCTTACAATTTTTCTAACTTAATAGGCTAAACATTTCAATTGGCTTCACTTTTAACAAAGTTTTCATCTGATTAATAGCAAGAGGAATAGGAGGGTTGACTTGGCACAATATGCCAATTACAAAACCACTCGATTTATATAAACAAATCAAAGGGAACTTTTTCCAAAGACAGAATGTGTCCGTAATCCAAGTTAAAATTAAACAACCGTTGGAGCATTTTAAACAACAGTTTGCAGTGCTTTGACATACAGGTGCATCTCAATAGATTAGAATGTTGTGGAAAAGTTAATTTATTTCAGTAATTCAACTCAAATTGTGAAACTCGTGTATTAAATAAATTCAATGCGCACAGACTGAAGTAGTTTAAGTCTTTGGTTCTTTTAATACTACAGTTTCTTTTTTATTGATTGCATAATTACAAATTATTCACACGATTATTAATTATTCATAATTTATTGATTCTCCCTGATTATTCTTTTTAATCTTTAAAATGTTATTTTCTAAAGTTGCCTACCGCTTATATACATTCAGAATGTCTTCCAGTTTTGTGGAGATTCACACAAAGATTAGTCACTAGTCAGGTGGCTGTAATTACACAGACAATTGAAAGGCCACACAAAATTTGACCATAGGATTTACAAAAATGATTTCACTTTTAAGAAGTGTTTTCTCAAGATTTCAACATTGAGGTTCTCTCCCGATCTCGTTCCCCAATCAATTTGTTATATGTCCCTTCCATGTTATACAGCTTTTCTGTACGATAAAAATTAAACCTAATTCACTAATCAAATTCCTACAGATGCCCTACAGATGTCAGTACTGGTTCCTTGATCAAGGGTCTCCCGGATATTGAGAATTCTACAATTAAAAACCAAAAATAAACCTTTCGTTAAGATTTTCAACACAACAGCGAATGCAAACCACCCCTAGTGCAGTTCTCTGTGCATGTGCTTGCTTGACAATGATTGGCCATCTGGCAAAACCAAGGACTCCAATCACAAGAGTGGCATCAGCACAAACCGAAAATTTCAACCAAGGTTGACTGGTTTCCCATCGAGCAGATCAAAACAATGATCTCCAGCTGTGCTAGACAAATTGGTTAGAATCCTGCCGAGTTTAAGGAGGAGACCTGATTATGTGCTGCGCTGGAGAAAGTCCTGCCAGCCGAGTCACCCTGTGCCGCAGCAGCCGCAGGAATTAGATGGCGGACGAAAGTGGTCTTCCCCACTGACAGCAGCAGTTAATGAAAGAGAAGATGGAGAGAAAGAGGGAGGGAGAGTGAGGAAGGCTGACATAGGACAGCAGTCGTAGCTGAAAAACAAGCTGGAGAGGTGTTTCAGAGCGCAGCGAGAGTGAGCAGGGATACCTGTTCTTGCAAGTGTCACACCATAACAATGAACTGCCATGTTGAGAAACCACAAAATACTTGGTGTGGCTAGGTAATCTAAATTGTAGTCGCTGAGCCTTTGAAGCGCATACCACAAAAGCTAATTTACAGCATCTTCAGTGGAATAGTTCAATCATAAATGAAAAATCACCCTCCTGTCGTTCAAAAGTTTCTTTCTTCTTGGTTCTCAACCGCTTTTGTTTCATATTTGACATTGGACATCAAGTCCAACACAGCACCAAAATTGTTTAGCATACAAAAGTGAACAAAATACACCAAAACATTGCTTTCTAAACGTCTCTCGAGAATTTGATGATTTAACGATTCCATGCTCTAAACTAAAACTATTTTAGATGAATTGATATGAAGCTGAAATAAAATAAATTATACAGGTAAATATTAGATGAAAAACTTAAACTTGAAAAAGTGCCTTGACTGAACTAACTTAAGTTTAAGTTGAAGTACTAAAATGTCTAAAATTACTAAAAAGTACAAATGAAATTTATTTAAAAATGAATGAAAGCCATATAGAAGCTATTAAAGCTAAAATCAATCAATCAATAAACAAATAAATAATCAAACAGCAAACCACAAAGAGTGATTCATTGGTTTTAGATTAGTTTACTATGAACTCAGTCATACACCTTAATATTACTGAAATCATTTTGTTTTGTTATTCAGGTAACACTTTATTTTAAGGATCAGTAATCGCTATTAATTAGTTGCTTATTAGTATGCAAATTGCTAGCATATTGGCTGTTTATTAGTACTTATAAAGCACATATTAATGCCTTATTCTACATGAACGTACTGTACATTAGATCCCTTAATCCACCCTGTAACTAAACTTAACAAGTACCTTACTAACAATTAATAAGCAGAAAATTAGGAGTTTGTTCAGGGAAAACTCTTAGTTAATAGTGAATATGTGTTCCCTATTCTAAAGTGTTACCAAATTAAAATAAAAGCATTGAGAGAAAGAAAAAAGACAGAGAGGATACTTCATTGATTCATTATTGTATTCTCAGGTTTGATCTGAAATTCAAGTTTAGAAGCAGTGTATTCATCTTAAAACCATGCAACAACTTAAAGAAGCCATCCTGTGCTTCTTTCCCTCAGGCCACTCAGGCAGGAGCTGTCAGAGTTTGATCATACTTTGTTTTAAGAACCAAACAGGCAGCAACATCAGATCTATACTGAAGTCTAAAGTGTGGGCGAGATAGTGAAGGATAAAACGAGTGAAGCCACAGCAGAGAGTGATATAGAGACAGAGAAAGAGAGAGAAAACCGGCCCTGGGGAGAAACGGGTGGTGCTAGGATGACATTTCTGGGGCAATCGCTAGAGTTATGGTTGAATTGTATATAGTATTGCTCAATGGAAAGATTGCCGCAAACACACCTCAAAAAAGCCAGGAGCTTAAAGTTAATAAAAAGCGTTTGCCGTAGTCAAAGAGCTGCAAGAAAAAAGCCTGAAATGAAGCAAAGGAGTGATGAATCAGTTCAAATGGAGGATTTTAAGTCGGTAGTTGATGTAGTTTGCCAAGAACTTCAAAGTTATAAAGAAATTTTTTCCCCCTCCATATCAATATTTTCCACTCCTGGCTGAATATCTTACTTACAGTTCTCAGCATTTCTTTTAGTTAATATATCAATAAGCATTAAGTTGGAAATAAATTGCAGGTTAAAGCTCTATTTCAGCTTTAAAGTCTTTCTGTCTACTGCCTTCTAAGGAAGCATTCTAACTGAAAACCTCAACTCATTTGGAACGCTCTACAAAGACAGAAACTCGCACAAGTAGTACTTTCCCAGCTAGCAAAAATGTACATAGCCATTAAAAATATGAAAACAGGATTTCTGAATGTTCAAAACGTCCAGTTTTTAAATGTTTTAAAGGGGTCATGAAAGAAAGAGAAACAAACGGTTACATATATGTGACCCTGCCTGTGAAAACCCAGCTAAAGTCATTTTATTTATTTACTGTTTTCTACATAAAATCATCGTTCATAAAGACGTAGAACATTCTGTGAAAATATAACCTTTATATGTTTACTATTGACAGAGTAAGGCCATGTCAAAGATTGAAATTATAGTGAAATTAATGGTTGAAATCAAACTTTGATGCTTGTTATCTCATAATTAGATTTTGAGACTTCAGCCTGGATTTCACAGACAGGGTCACATATAAGCGGTTACTTTACAATAAAAGCATACTGCAAGTTTCAAAACTCAAAGTAACTCCCCAGTTTATTTATTTTGTACCCTTCTGAAACATCAGGATTTTAAATCAATTGTGACGTCACTTAACATGCGCCATCATCGTATGTAACCAAGGAGGATTGTTACTGCTGTTATGTTAAGAAAGACCTTTTGCAAACTTCATAAACTAACCTTGAGAAACATAATATAAAAAAAATCTAAAACTGCATTTCATGAGCATCATGACCTGTGACGGGTGCAAAATGTTAGGGCTCAAGTACAGTTTTTATTTTTATTTTTTATCTTTGTCTGTGTTGTTATAACACACTGACTAGAGGATGTTAGCATGCTGCTAACATACATGCAAAACAAATGGACACACAAATCTGAGGTAAAAATAAATTTTTATTCATTTGTGTTTTTAATTTTTATATTTAATTACATATCTTTACAAATCAACATTTCTCTCACTTTGTCTGCTTTTCTGATTTTTTCCCACTCAGTTTATTGCAGTGCATTCTGGGATTGCCTTCTTACTTACTGAAGACTGTTTCAGTGGTTTTGCATCTTTACGCTCTGTTGGGAAGAATAAAACGGGTTATAAAGTTTCAGAAATCCTGTAATTGTCCTGATAATGAATTATCTTCATATTATCATCCGTGCCAGCGGTGCTTTCACAGAGATTTTTTGATATTGTTTAGTGAGATAATTCCAGTTTCCTCCACTATTTGGTTTTGTTTGTCTTTGAGCACTTTGAGACACTAGGGAAATGTTTCATCGGCCGTGTTTACATAACCTGGCACAGCCAGCAGCGTCGCACCCGTGACTAGATGTCCCTCATCCTCTTTTATCCCATTTTGCCAGATCTGAGTGTTTTGACACATTATTTCTCAGTCTGTTTATTGAATATGTGTCTTTGAAATCTCTGATCGTGTTTATGGAGATGGAGACTACAGGTGTGCTAGTGTGTCTTTCCCCATTGGATGGCAAATGTTGCCATCCAATGCTCACTAGAAAGTGTAATTATTTAAATTTACTCATTCTATTGCAATCAGTTTGTTTGTTTTTAAGTTCAAATTGCACCATTTATAGCAT
>NW_015505573.1:1627828-1628287 GCF_001515645.1 Sinocyclocheilus grahami
AAAAGAGAGGCAAAACGGAAGTCTGGGAGTGAGCGGAAGGGAACAAATGTGATGAGAATGGTACATGGAGGCAAGTGTGGCTAAGTGTGTCAGATTATTTGCTTGTGCAGACCGGGTGTGAATGCCAAAACCTCAGAGAAAATTGGTTGTGCATTGGTCACCGGTTGCAACGTCATTCCAGACTGGTTCGCCTGCCACAGGTACTTCAGTTTCTCTTCCTCTGGTAAAAGCCCGCCGAAGCTCCAAAACTCCTTTCCCTGCCTTGTATAGGCTTTTGGTTGGCTGCTCAGACGCTGCCTGTTGCACGCAGGCGCTGCCCCACACGCATACACCCCCACACTGCACGAAGACTCGCCCACACAAACAACGCACACACCTAACGGGATTAATGTTCGCGTCCATATGATTAACTAGTCGTTAATATGATTAGCGTCCATATGATTAACTAGTCATATGGAC
>NW_015505573.1:1636629-1681056 GCF_001515645.1 Sinocyclocheilus grahami
GCAATGATTTGTATCGTGAAAAACGCTGTACAAATAAACTTGACTTGATTAATGCTAGGGGAATTATTTTCTCTTGTTGGGTGTGAAAAACTTTAAGTGATTTCTTGCAGTCTTTTGTGAACCTTAAGACTGTTCCCAAGAGTGAATTTAAAGGAAACCTGATTCGTTTTGTGTGTTTTTGTGAACAGAGGACTCTGCCGTTTTATTCTCAATGTACTTGTTGATTGTCAGACTCTGTTCCGTGTTTTGTGGTTGTTTTGCTCCTCATGTGCCTTCCTTTCCCATGTTTAATTTGTCCCAGGTGTTTCCTTTGATGTTTCATTGCTCCCAGGTGTGTCTCGTCATCCCCTCCTCCTGTGTGTATAAATAGGGTTCCCTGTGTGTGCTCCAGGGTCCGGTATTGTTCATGTCGTCATGTATAGCGTGAGTGTTCCATGTTCCCTTGTGGCAATTAAACCCAGTTGGATTAATGTACTCCTTGTCTCTCTCCATTCCTTGCTCCTCAGTCCGCTCAGCAGTGCACCCGTGACATTGATCTTGTCTAGATTGAATTGAACAAGTGGAAAAGCATGTGGAAAGCCTCTTTCTCAATTAATTAATGTTTGTTTTTTTATTATACAAATGCAGTGAAAAAGAAGAAAAACTTTGTAAGATTGTTTTCCTCCATTCATTTTCTTCTGATGTTTTTTTGTGTGTGCATATAATTAAATAATAGTCTGCTGACTTAAAAAGAAACATTTTTGTGAAGGGTGTTATTTAATCAATTTGTATTTTTCTTGTGTGTTAGTGTGCAGATGGAAATTTATGTATTGGTTGGTTTTTGAGCTTCACCGGGAATTGATAGAATAAAAAAAATAACTATTTTGACTTGGCAAATTTTTGGGATTCTTTGCCTTGTCTGGCGCCCAAATAATTTACTTACCTTAAATACTGCAATTTAACTTTGGCGGGCCACCACCGTTACAATGTTACCAGTGTCTTAAAGGTCAGTCATGACGTTCTCTTCTTCCTCACTTTTTAATGTTTCATCAGTATATGGGAAAGGTGAAGTGTGATTTTTTTTTTTATTTTTATGTTTTTTTTTTATGTCAAAATACTGTCTCCTATATCAGTTTATGCAGAGATGACTGTGACTGTAACTAAGTTATTTACCTCCAAAAGTTTGAGTCTGCATTAGTTTGCAATCCTGACCAGCCCAACACAACAACATCAACTTAGACAATGACAGAAGTTTACAGCGGGACTGTCTGTTTGTCTGACCAATGACAACGAGACGAGGTGATTATTCGACTAACTTTCTGTGATATCATGAAATATTCAAAGGAAAGACTTCTAGGTTATATTTAACTAAAAGAAAAAAGACTGGATAGGAAAAATAGCAAATACATTTATTTTCTTGGAAAATGAGCATTGTTATATCCAGGAATAAAGAAGTAAAACCCAAGGCCTTCACAACAAAGAGCAAAACAAAATCTCAATTCATCCGTTTTCCTCATTTTGAAATAAGAAAATATCAATTATGGATTAGTACAGTAGATGCAGTTTAAAAAAATGGGCCATAAAATGTTGCACCATTTATATGATACAGTATTTGGTTATAAATACTGAATTGGTTCCAAATACTGAAACATTCCACTTTGGCATAATATACTAGAACAGTGTTTATTTGTGACCGACTCTTTCATCTCACATAAAAATTCAAAACAATATTTCATGTCTACTTATTTGTTTATTTGACAGATACTAGTTAATGTAGGCTGTTCAGTCTGTTAGAAATATTATGAAACTTTATATTTTTATATTCATATTTGAATGTACATTTTACACACTACCACTCAAACATTTGGGGTAATATTTTTATTTATTTACTTAAAAAAAAAATTCAGCAAAGACATTAAATGGATCAAAATAGACATTTAAGAGTGCAGTTGTATTTACAACACTGTTCCAGAACAGTTCAACCCAAATATTCAGATGTGTGCAGCACATTTTATGGAGGACTGTTTCCTGATCCTGGTAGACTAGACTACAATGCCGCCTGTTCTGACTCACAGACTGGAAGTACGTTTTTTATATTTAAAGAATTTGAACACTGATGGTTCAAACGCGAGTTTTGAGCAGTGTAGAGTAGCGTTTGTAGTTTGTCATTTCTCCGATCACAAATGCAGACATGGTTTTATGTTTACGCGGCGCGATGCAATGCAACGCGTAAAAAGACAGTATAAGTCATTATATTCCGTAATTATGTCCCCACTGGATGCAACAAATGCCTCGCTTATAATGGGTTTTAATGTTTTTGTCTCCTTTCCCCAAAACTGGTAAGTAGTACTGCATTCTGATTGTTTAAATGAAATTGCATGACTACATTAAACCATTTGTGTCTAAAATATTCTCTTCTGTCTACAGGAAAGTATAATTTGATCATTAGGCATCAATAGATACGATCTTAATGTGAAAGCAGAGACTGCGCATCAGCACATAAAGGTACACATTCTTCCAACTCTTTGAAGGTTTTAGACATGTGAGTAATTTCTCTTTGAACATCTTAGACATTAAAATCCTGAACAACTCTGAGCAATTCTGTCTTATGTGTCTTGGATTCTTGGATGTGTAAGTGCTGTTCTGTGATCATCATTTACAAACTCTAACCTTTCATTCTGTGTAGGAGGGAGGGACAGTGATTAATCAGAGATATTCGTGCATAAAGTCACACATCAGTCCCTCATTCAAGTGAGGTCTAGCTGTCCTTTAGTATAATGCATGGCAGACAAAAAAAAGCCCAGCAAACACATTCTTTCTATTTAGAAATTACATCCTCTGTAAACACAACAAAGATTATGAATGCCAGGATTGAGATAAAGCATATTAAAATAGGCTTGTATCATTATTTTTCATACACTTTTGAAATGTATCTTCAATGCTAGCATTCAGTACTGCTTGTATCTCCAAACGTGCTTCATACTGAATCTTTTTGTGCGTGTGTTTTTGATTCAGACACACCGAGCTGAGTACAGTGGCACAAAATCGGGGCTTTCTTTGTTGTTAGATGAAGTGAATCTCTAGAGACTGCAGCAGAGAGAGAGAGATAATGCTTCTCAACGAAAACAAAGTGGTTTGGAAGGATCTCGGATACGTACTCATCTGAATTCCAGGAGATTGTGCACCTATAAGAACTGCACTGTCCACTTGGAATGAGACTTTGTTCCCAGTTTTTTTTTTTTGGCTTCAACATGTCTTGATTCTTTAAAGGGCAGCTCACCCAAAATGAAAATTCTGTCGTTATTTACTTACCCTCATGTTGTTATTATTTAAAAGGAACAAAATTCCTAAGTGACCACACCTGTCATGCTACAAAAAGGGCAAAAGACCTCCACAAAAACATAAAAAGCACAAAAATGTTTATGATTCTTACACACTTTGTTCATTATGAAAACCTTTACAAATGAATGCAACAGTATGAATTTTGAAGCCTAAATACAATTGCCAGAAGTAAAAAGCTAAAGCCAAACTGTATTGTCTCCATAACGTTTCTAACAAATCTTTCATTATTTAAAATCTACAAGTTTTAAAGTTTGGGTTAGAGTGTTTACCTGTTTGCAATTCACAAGTCGGGTATTACTGATGTATTTCTGGTTGTAGAATAAAATGTTAAAATATCAGCTTGTGTTAACCACAGACCTTATTTCAGGCGTTTAACCAAAAACTCACTGAAAAACCCCATTGACATTTGGACAATGTAACTGGAAGTGCAAAATTGTGAACTCATTTTTCGGTTTTATGGTTCATTTTTGCAGCACTCTATATAAATTGGTCATTGTTAAATGCCAATGCTGGATTGAGGCATAATGCCAAGATTGACACCAAATGCCATTTAAAGAACTCCTTATTTTAAGGTTTATTTCATTCCACACATAAAGCTATCATATGACTTCTGAAGGCTTGAGTTGAAGACTTGTTGTTTCTTGTCCTTTTTTAAGTTGGACAGACGAGTTATCATTGTATGGAAAGAGCTTTCGAAAATGGCACAATGAGAGAACTGCAAAATCATGCAAAAAGTTCATGTTAGATTCCCCCAGTGATTTAATGAGACAGGATTATAGTTGTAGATTATATTCTAGACATGACTAGAACATAAAGGAAGATTCTAATTATCCTGTAGATTTTTGTCCTGGACTTCCTTAGTATCATAATTGCAGGTGGTGAAGCAGTATGAACAAACTTTGTTTTGACCATTTGATTGAACTGTCATGCTCACATCTTGACACGAGAAGAAACGCGCATCAAAGACCGATATTCCAGTGAAGAAGAATCCATCCAGGAATCGTGTTGTGCTCTGTGACATTGAAAAGCCGGACAAAAGAGAATGTTGTGTTGAACCTCAGTGCCTCCACAGGTTTGTTTACTGTGCTCTGTTCCGTCTTCATTTCTATAATGAGATGGAATATGAGAAACTAGAACACCTTAATTGCTTTGCACAGTGTCTATTACAGATCCAAACACTCGGATCAAAAGATTTGAATCCTGACCTACCCTGACAAATTAAAATCATCAAATGCATAATCATTAGCTGACATGGTGTGCTTATTAATTAGTGGTTTGTGCTAATGTGAGCATCACCTTTACTGTTGTTCATTTTTCACTTTAGTGATTTGAATGAACCCTTAGCCTGAAGTATTTACACATATATCCAGCCTCTTTATTGTACAAACAAAACTGATGGTTTGTTTGCAGCATGGTGAAGAGAGATGTGCCAATAAACTGACAGCCACATAGGAACCAGCCGAAATACCATAGTAACAGCCTAGCAACACAATAACAAACACCTAGAACACTCAGCTTGGCAATCACCTCAAGAAGCATAGCAACTGTGTAGCAACACCCTAGCAATTCTCTGGCAACCACACATAACACTTTAGCAACTGCTTAGTGACCACCTTGAATGCTTATATTTCTTTCAGAACACGATAGCAACTGCCTAGCAACCAGCACACCTTAGAAGCATCCACCTGGAATACGTAGAATCCACCCAGAACACCATAGCAACTTCCTAGCAACCACCCAGCATGCTTAGAATCCATCCTGAACACCACTGCAACCGCCTAGCAACCACCCAGAATGCTTAAGATCCCATTCAGAACACCATAGCAACTGTCTAGAAACTCCCAGAATGCTTAGAATCCATCCAGAACACCATAGCAACCACCCACAATTCTACAATTCATCAGAACACTAAAACAACTGCCTAGAAACGAGTCAGATTTCTTAAAATCCATCCAAAAAATAAAGCAACTGCCTAACGATCATCCAGAATGCTTAGAATCCATACAGAACACCATAGCAATTGCCTAGCAACCTCCTACAATGATTAGAATCGAACAGAACTGTAAAGCAATTGCCTAACAACCACCCACATCACTCTAGTAGCAAATTTAAACAACCAGCAAAACTCACAATTTGTTCAGAAAATGTAGAAATCAAGTTTTCATAGTTGTCCACAATATATAATCACACATGTGTAGCTCTTTGCTCTTGGCTTCTAGGTAAAAGGCCCCCTGGAGCCTCCCACTCATGCAGAAACACACCGGCTGAGCTGTCAGAGAAGCCAGTGGTGCGAAACACATCGCTCCTCGACTGCGTCTGCATGTTAAACATAAATTGATTGTTTTCTGTGCCCTTTATCATGACTACAGTCCTCTTGTCTTTCTGTCAAGGGCGGCCCATTGTTAAAAACAGAACTGACATCTCTGCGCTCCCCCACTATTCCCCTTGTTCCTGGATACTAGGCATCTGCATTATGGGGCTGTTGTCAAATGTGTAAGCCACCTGCAGCTCAAGTTGGAGAGATGACTTAGATTTCTTGCTCTCCACCTTTCCACACCTGTCATTTGGCATCCTCCACCCCCTGCTCGGTTTTAATGGTGTCGTCCTCCTGAGCTATTCCTGGACATCTATGATACACTCCTAGTGTCCACCATATAGCAACACTGTCATTCAGCCAGACAAAAAAATAAATAAATGTTTGAGCTCTGTGCCATGTGCTTGTGTTCCAGGCAGATCTTGACCGCATTACATGTCCATATCATTTCGCCAAATGATTTCAGTTAAGCCCAAAGTATACTTAGTTTCTGTAGTCGAACGCTTTGCCTTTCAAAGTATATTCCATTTGATAGCCTGTGCAAATGGATATGCATGATAAAATATCTTTGTACTCTTTTAAACTAAAGTTTAAACTAAAGTTGCGGTAATCTCATTACCCCCTCAAACAGGCGCTTGTAGCAATCATGTTTTTCCAATCTATTTAGTTTCGTTTTCTACTGTGAATCAACGGCCCGGGCCAGTGTTACAGTACAAATTCAATATGCGCATGTGCAAAAAAAAAAAAAAAAGGGTGGTGCCCAAAGTATACTTCAGTTTTTAAACATATGCGAGGGTCTCCAGATACAGTGCGCACCATATGATTTTTGTAATTATGCGCAGTTCACACATGTGCATTGACTTGGTTTTGCACTAATCAGTTGTTCCACAAGGTGGCAACACCCAAGCCTTGTTTCACAATAGAAAACGAAACTAAAGAGACAGAACAACAACAACAAAATAGCTGAGACTGCAACAACAACAGACAGCTGCACTGAAAAGCGCTTGTGTGAGAGGGTTATGAGATAGCTGCAACTTTAGTTTAAATGAGTACAAAGACATTTTATCGGTCTTAACTTCTGGAAATGAGCAGACGCTGGACAAAGATGAGGCTTTCTAGAGCGCATGTGTCGACCGCCTGCATTTGAGCGCACCTCAAATGGACTATACATTGAAATGCTATACATGAAGTACACTTGGGCCTGGTCAGAGCGTGCATACTATCAAAGACTATAAAATACCCAAGACGTGTCACTCGCATAGTTTTGAATCGGGGAAAAATGCAACGCTCAACATAGCCACTCTATCCAAGGAAGCCTACCCTTCTGAATAAAAGAGTCAATCACTAATCTGTAAAGTCATCGCGTCACTGAAGCTGCCGTTAGAAGTCCCGGTTGCTATAGAAATAATCAGCCGCACGCTTAGAACTGCGCATGCGCACTGGCTTGTCTAGCCTGAAAAATAAGCTTTTTTTAACGCTATTTGAACAAAAGAAACAACATTTATGAGACAGTTGTTATCAGATTTCATTGGTGATTTCAAATGTGAAATTTAATCGTAAGCTTGGAGAACAGTTTTGGAGAATTTGATGTTTCCCCATTCAAAAAGATAGGAACTGCACTTGCATGCCCGAAAGGTGTTTCAAAGATGGCCACCGAGTGAAATGACTTGCCTTAAAGGGACTTTGATACTATTCTGGTGACGAAATTTGCCTCTCGCGCACTGCTCAGACCTTTGTATCCATGTAAAAAACATGTTTCAAAGGTCCTTACAGCCCACAACAGCAAAAGAACCAAAACCCTCAACACAATGGCCGAGCATATTGTAAACAGTAGGATAAAAATGACTAATTATCTCCATGTTTTATTATGTGCGGAAAGCACATACTCTTTCTTCCGCTCTCTCCCATATAAACATACACACATACAGTACAGACACACACACTGGCACACAAATAAACTTGCACCTGCACACAAACATGTTGTCCGTGATGCTCCGACAACTTTATCAGTAAAATAGTTTAGCAACTCAAAAGCTACATGACATTTCTCACTGGCGAGGTAATAATGGCGCTGTTCTTGAAGCAAATAAACTAAGTTTTTCTATTAGTAGAGACGCTGATGCCAATCACTGTTGAGAGACGTACAGACTCAGGTCATTCACACACACTCAATCTCTCTCTAATAATTGCATTAGTCTGCTATCAATGGCTCAAGCCTCTGTTACTAGCTCTAAAATTATGTTTTGGAATTAGCAATGGAGGTGTGGGATGAGATACGTAAAATTAGTCCTACACACAAGAGCGCTTTAAGGACAAAAACCTGATAATTATCTTGAAATACAACATTTGAACAAACTCTTGAGGTCTGGTAACTGTACTATAAGCTGAATAACTGACTCTGGTCCATTGAATTATGAGAAAATAACATCGGGGACGCATCACCACCTTGGGTGTGCATTATTTAGTAATAATTAAACGGATCGGAGTCAATTATTCCTCATTAATTGCACAATGTGTGAGCCAAATGTATAAAAGTAGTGACACTATTAAATAAAAACATTTTCCAGTAGCATCAACAAAAAGGTATTGGATTTCTAAAAGCTCTTGTCTCCAACAACTACAAACGGATTCACCAACTCATTTTTGTCATCACTCAATAATGTTCTCAGAAATTTTTTTTGTTTTTTTACAGTGTAATACATGTTTATGATGTTTTGATTCAATTATTAGAGTTTTGAGTTTGATTGAGATTCTTGTTTTTGTACCAGATAGATACTAATCCAATGAAATTTGGGTCTGTTTGTCAGATAAGTTCCTGAGAGACTCATGCGGGTTTGGAACAACTTGTGGGCGAGTAAACTGACTTTTTATATTTTGAGTGAAATTTTGCTTTAAACTTTAGAAATGAGTCTGCTCATGAATCCAGAAACCAACAGACCACAAGAACCCATTTAACCCTGATTAATAATTAAAATTGTTCCCACAGTTTGACTCAATAAGACAAATTTGGGCTGAATTAGAAACACCAGTTTTTCATGTTTTTTTGCGAGTGGTTATTGGCTTTTGGAGAACTTTCAAACAGCTTACTTAAAGAGAAGCGTAAATGAAAAGGATGGCGATCGATAATTGGGAGAATGCTTTGTAGGGCAGATTGATGAAATGAGCTTCAAGAAGAACACCACCTGACCATCTCTCTTAATGTCAGATTGGCCAGCTGTGACTCTAATTGTGTTCCTGTTTTGAGTCTTTGAACTCCTTTTTCTTTCATTAAAACTCTATTGTGAGCTGAATTCTATGAGAATGATCTTTTAAGCATAATTTTATTGCTAAAAACAGTATAAAATGGTTTGGCAAACCCAGTTTTGTTCTTGTGCTGAGGTATTTCCTATTTAAACAGAAAACTGGAAGATATCGAATGGTTTGACTTTTTTTCTTAAAAATGGAGTTAAAGCTCATATTTTGACCATGATTTTGCTGTCTAAACCCTATTTGCACGGGATTAGTGAAAAGTGACGTGACATGTGGCCAAGTATGGTTACCCATACCAGGAATTAGTGCTCTGCATTTATCCCATCCTAAGTGCACACACACACCCATTTATGCTGCGGCGCCCGGGGAGCAGTTGAGGGTTCGGTGCCTTGCTCAAAGGCACCTCAGTCGTGGTATTGAAGGGGGGAGAGAGCACTGTACATTCACTCCCCCCACCTACAATCCCCGCCGGTACGAGACTTGACCCTGCAACCTTTGGGTTACGAGTCCGACTCTCTAACCATTAGGCCACGAGTTCCCCCTTTTTTTTTTTTAAAGTGACGTGACATGTGGCAAAGTGTAGTATTACTTGGTGACCTCCAGTCATTTGTAATAATTGCAGAGGTTGTCTGTGATCTTAATCCCGTGCGAATCGGCCATGTCTGTAATTTGTAAAGTAAAAATTCCCCTGCAAATGACCTACCATATTTCGCCAAACACCGAGGTCCTGTGATAGCATTTGCCAGGTCGCATATCATTTTTCGAGGTTTTTGTTTGCCGTGCGCCTTTTTATCCATCTGGAAAGAATGGAGCTGCGTTGGAGTGTTTGATAGTATTTTGGGTGCTGTCATCATATTGCTACATATTGCTTGATGTCCCATCGCTCCTTGTTTTTGTCAAAACAGCATTAGAAAGATGTTTAGGGGAAAAAGTAGGCCAGTCTTTGGACAAACAAAACACAGGACATCATTCTGGTTGCTGTTTCCTGTGAGGTGCGTGCTTCTAAAAATAAACCGCTAAAAGTTTAATGAAGAATGCATTAACAGTTCCTTGTATCTGCCATTATATTGTCATTCCACAAGTAATATTTATTTAAAATACTGGGTAACATCTCCAAGGTTGCTTAACCTTCATGTCTGCTTTATAGGAGGTGTATATCGAAAATGAGATATGACTGCAGCACATTTATTTAAATGGAGTTGTGCATGGAAAATGGACCTAAATTGAATACTGTAATCAATAATTTCAGTTACTGAGTAATTGTGCAGCCCTGTTTAATGATGAATATTTTCATACACTTTTGTCCTCAGTTTGGTTTTATGTATCCAGTTTGTTTTCATGGGCTGTTCATAGAGCCGTTCTGTCCTTTCATTTGATTGAGTGAATTCTTATATCATAAAAACATCAGTGCAGATAAACAATAATTCCTGAGGTTGTACTGTTTTTAGTCTCTGTCTGATGCAAATACAGCCTCCCACAGTGATGGCCCACTTTTTTCAGAGGCCTTGGTTCCGGAAGTATTTTTCCCATTAGTTTTCTCCTTGGATATGTTATACATTTCTTCAGCAAGGAGTGCTAAGCCATGAACCAACCCAACCAGCTCTGAGATGAATCACAAGCTGTGATATATATATATATATATATATATATATACACACTTCTGTTCAAAAGTTTGGGGTTGGTTAGATTTTTAGTTTTTTAAAGAAATCACTTATGCTTAAAAAGTCTACATTTATGTTATCAAATGCAGTAAAACAGTAATATTGTGAAATATTATTACAATTTAAAATACATCTCTTCTGTTTGAATATATTTTACAATGCATTTTATTCCTGTGAATTTTCAGCATCATTACTCCAGTCTTCAGTGTCACATGGTCCTTCAGAAATCAGTATAATATGCTGATTTGCTGCACAAGAAACACTTCTTATTATCACATAATATTATTTAAAACATATTTTTTCATAAATAATTTTTTTTGATGAATAGGACGTTTAAATGAACAGTATCTATACAATATTTATCATATTTGCATATAATATTTACCATATTTATTGCTAAATAGTCAGATATAGAGAGCGTATTAAGAACGGTTTACCTTTTCCCCCCCATGAATGCAATTCTTACTTTGTATGTAACTCTACCCTGTTGCATGCAAAAATGGCAAGAGCTTTCATAAGCTGACAATGTGATTGGTTGCCTTTACAAAGCTCTCGGGAATCAAGAGTGCAGAGGATTTTTCAGTTCACTGGAAACTAAAGTCTTGTTTACATGTTCTCAGGCTGCCACCGTGAGCAAGGATGAACTAGCCACTGGATTTTCCAGGAGTTTAAATGTTCACGGCACGAAATTCTGTTGCATCCTAATATTCCGCGGTTGTTTTTCACCCACACGCTAAGAAATGCAAATGAAAATAAATTGGATAAAGTGCAATTTCTTATTTGTGTAAGGTTAACAGCATCACCCATCAGCACCCCTGTTTCAAAATGTACATACTGTCAGGCAGGAGGCAGACAACAGCATCAGTTTCTGTCGAAATCCAGGCTGATGCGTTAAAATGGCTGTCAGGTGAGAGAACTAGAGGGCCTCGTTCGGAGCAGTTGAGTTATATCCTATCCGGAGCTGTCACGCATCAGACAGAGTGTTCATTAACATAAATAAATTCCTTTGCGCTCAATTGTCCTGCAAGGTCACAAATGGTGTCTGCTTTTGTGCTGAAAGCTTTAAACCTGTGACAACACAGATTGTCTGCGCTCTCTATCTGGATCCTAATGTGTTGTCTCTTGATATCAACAAACACCTGGAAAGCGAGTTAAGGCACATCAGAATTGTATTACAAAAGATCAATTTTCCAATGTCAGTGATATTAGATATTCTTCATGAGTCATTGACAACCTTATCATGGGAAGCGTTTTTGCCATTCTTCTCAGGCTGTTGCACAAGTTTATTCAAGCAGCGAAGAGGCATTTGAGTCAATCTATAACACTAAAGGAGACATTCTGACATCTGCTTAGGCAGGTGTCAAGACTTTCAGTGTAGAACAACTTAAACATTGGTCTGTTTGTCACACAAAGCTGTCACATGAAACTTGGAATATTGCATACAAACTGAATGGACCACTTTTGTGTTCTTTCTGAAGCAAATACTAAACCTAGAGTTTGCAGGAACTGTATGGAAATGAGAGACCATTGCCAGTAGCCTACAGTTGAAGATCTCTTCTTTCAAATGATTTTACAACGACATGAAGGTGAGTTCATGATTTATTGTTTTTGAACTTTTCATTTTTGGGTAAACTAATACTTTACATAACTTTTTTATGTTTTAGTTTGCAACAAAAACTCACAGCACTTGCACGTCACTGAAACTCTTCTAGCATGCATGCTTTTGTAAATCTAAATAGCTACAGATGCAAGGCCTATGCTGTGTCCCAATGTGCCTACTTATACTACGCCCTTACTTTTGATGAAGAAATAGTACACACTTTTGAGTGTGTAGTAGAAGAGTAGGCAAGCTTTGGGACATACTATCACGTTACACAATTGCATCTTTAAAGGACCGCTCTGTCGCACCTGTTACACGCACCCTGTCACAGTTTAACTGGCCTGTCAATCATCTTGTCACAGTTAACATTCTCCACATTTAATTTAACTTCCTACCGTACTGGAGAGAAAAGAAGTAGCTCGTTGAGCTGCCAGTCGCAGGTCTTTCATGCGGAGAACTCTGCTCATATTTTCTGCATAATGATGCATTTAAAAGTTAACGACCAAATGGATGTTTAATAAAAGTTCACATTGCTGTTGCAGATGAAAAATAACACGGATAACAATAAATAAATATTTTTTACCAGGTTAAATGTTGATTATTAGTAACTCAAACCCCTTTATGTAAACCTCTCTACCAAACAGTCGCCAATTTTGTAGTTTTTCTTACTCGTTTTATTCGTGTTTGTAGTTCTGGACCGAATCCTTCCAGTAGCCCCTCACTGCGGAGCACTAGATCCAGGGGGCGTGGTTTGATCCACATCTAGGGGGTGGAGATTGGTAAATTAAGGGGTGGAGATGGGTGGGTTTAGGGATCAGGGGGTGGAGACGGGTCGGTTTAGGTAAATGTAAGGTGGGAGGAGTTGGATCTGGATCCAAACACGCCCCCTGGATCTTGTGCTCTGCAGTGAGGACCATCTCAATCCTTCGCCAAAGCGCAATGGATTGTGGGCAATTTTAGCCATTAGAGTGTGCACGGATCCACACTTCAAAAATCGACCTGAAATACTAGACCAGGGTTCCTCAGATCTTACCCTGGAGGTCCAATGCACTGCAGAGTTTAGCTCCAACCCTGATCAAACTCCGCTACCTGCGATTTTCTAATGATCCTGAAGACATTGATTAGCATGCTCAGGTGTGTTTGATTAGGGTTAGAGCTAAACTCTGCAGGAAAGTGGATCTCGTGGGCCAGATTTGAGGATCCCTGTACTAGACCATCTGGGGACATACTCGGATCAACATACTATGCTTTGGGACACACTTATTATAATCTCACATACTATTTAGGATGGATAGTATGAACATTGGGACGCAGGGATTGTTTCAAACCTGCTTGAAGTCTGGTTGATTAATTGGCAGGTGTGTGTGTGTGTTGCTAATCAGTGAGAATGACACAATTGCAGTGAGCAACAGCCAATATAATTGCAAGACAAAATAGTGCGAGACGAGGGAAATAGGTGTTAACTGAAATAAAATAAATGTCATGTTAACTGAAATAAAATAAAATGTACAAAAATGTTTAGTTTAACTTAAAGTACCAAAATAACTAAAACTAAATAAACTAAAAAAAATAATTAAAAATGAACATATAAAAAAGGCAAAAACACAAAAAATTAACACATGTCTGTTTACTTGAAATAAAATAAAAATTAAAGTAAAAGTATATAATAATAATAAAAAAAAATAAATAAATAAAAAAAAAAAAATATATATATATATATATAACATATTTTATTTCAGGTAGCTCAGGTAGCCAAGGCAACATTTCTCATTTTCATTTAGTTTAACTTTATGTGGACTACTAAAATATCTAAAATTTAAATTAAAATTAATAAAACTATATATATACTATATATATATATATATATATATATATATATATATATATATATATATATACATACATAAAATAAAAACATACAAAGGCACTGTATGATTCGTTGTGAAAGCGAAACTACTTTGTTTGGCCTTCCAAAAGAGGACGATAGTCCAGCCCAGGGTCGTCACATGTGGTTGCCGCAAGCCCGCCGGACGCTCCTTCGTCGAATCCACCGGCCGCACCGTTCTCAAACCCACCGGCCTCAGCTCACTCTAGCCCTCCGGCCGTTCCTCACTCAGCACGCCGGCCTCCGCTCACTCAAGCCCGCTGTGTTTCGTTGTGAAAGCGAAACTACTTTATTGGCCTTCCAAAAGAGGACACGACTAGAAATCAGTGGTTAAGTTGTATTTACAACACTGTTCCAAAACAGTTCAACCCAAATATTCAGATGTGTGCAGCACATTTTATGGAGGACTTAACTAACTTGCCGCCACCTACACCGTTGTACAGAAGAGCATATTGTGAACAAATTTCCTTCAAATCATATCGTAACCTGATATCGTTACACATAAAAAAAAAACTTACCCGGTGATCACGGACGGACTAAACGGGCACCGCCTGAGCCAACTCGAAGTCAACGTCTGTATACAAAACAACATATTTAGAAAAAAAATAATTATCGTAATTTATTATACAAAGAATAGCACCTACCTGTAAGTTGGATTTTTTTACAGTGTGGTGAGAAAGTGATATTATGCTACATTTCTCTGAAGAAACAAACTCAACTATCTGGGATGGACTGAGAGTGAGTACATTTTTGGATAAACTATTCCTTTAAGAACTGTACATGAAAAAAGGCTTTTAAAAAAAACATGTTCAAGGACATGAGGTTAAGACAGTGAGATGGTGTAATAGTGGGACCATCGCTGTAAGCAGTAACCCAGCTCTCTCAGACACATATGATCAATAGCTCTGAGGTCTGAACCACTTTCAAGTGTTTTAACTTTCCAGGTAGATGGACCGCTGAATTATGAACATGTCACACCTCCATGTAGATTAAAAACTGGAAAATTAATACACTTTAGATCATGTAATCTTTTTCCCCCACCCCGGCTGAGTTAATGTGTTAAATAGTTGAATAAACTTTAAAAACTGAGTTTGTTATACAAAATGTAAGTTGGCTTTTTTTACAGTGTGGTGAGAAAGTGATATTATGCTACATTTCTCTGAAGAAACAAACTCAACTATCTTGGATGGACTGAGAGTGAGTACATTTTTGGATAAACTATTCCTTTAAGAACTGTACAAGAAAAAAGGCTTTAAAAAAAAAACATGTTCAAGGACATGAGGTTAAGACAGTGAGATGGTGTAATAGTGGGACCATCGCTGTAAGCAGTAACCCAGCTCTCTCAGACACATATGATCAATAGCTCTGAGGTCTGAACCACTTTCAAGTGTTTTAACTTTCCAGGTAGATGGACCGCTGAATTATGAACATGTCACACCTCCATGTAGATTAAAAACTGGAAAATTAATACACTTTAGATCATGTAATCTTTTTCCCCCACCCCGGCTGAGTTAATGAAACGGAGACAAAACAATCAATTATGGCTACATTGTTTGTCCTTCGGAGTGTCCACGTTAATGAGTTTCCAATCGTATTTTCTTACACACGTGTATCTTTGACCTCCATCAGTGTACCGAACACAACGATGGTCCGGTGACTTTCAGCATTTAGGAAAGTACCCCACTTCATATATGTATCTACTGAACTGATTAAGTCCAATTCCAATTCCAGGACAAATCAATATGTACAGGAGGTATATACTGTATTGATTTGTACCAAACAACAAATAGGCGAAACTCACAAAGAAATGTCTGGGTCATCACCTTTAAAAAAATATTATTATTATTATTATTTCATGAACAAAATATTAATTATAAAGAAATAATTAATTATTAAGAAAATACCCCTTTTAATCAGGTTTATTATAGTTAATTAAAAATAAAACCATTAAAAAATGTTGTTACTTGTAATAAAATAAATTTTTTCTGAAGTAAAATCAAAAATCTTTAAAAACTTATTTTATTATATTTCTGGTAGTTGCCAAGGAAACATTTCTCAATTTCAACTTGATGCACTAAAATAACTAAACGTAAAATAAAAATAAATAAAAATGAACAAAAACTAAATAGACATAATAGAAAATCTGATACATAAGACTTAAATGACTTAAAAAAGAAATAAAAGGGAAATGTAAAAAAAGAAAATAAATAAAAGCTATCTCAATGATAATAGAATAACACGGGTTTAAACTGTGAGTTATATTTGTGACAATTAAAGACACTGCCCCCTAAAAAACTGTAGGTACCAAGAATGTATTTGTTTGTTTATTTATTAATTTAAAGTCAGAATTAAAATGTAAGTATATTTACATTTGTACTTAATGTATTCTTTTGCATGATATTAATAAAAAAAGGGATTTTAAGTAATTTAACATTTTTATAAATATTTTCTTTTCTTTTTTTTTGGAGTGAAATATAACCCGGTATTTTTTGTTACCCATGGTGACAAAATCTATGGTAATAGTTTTGTGTTATATTTATTTCAGTATTAAAAACAGAACAAATAGAATCAAAGGGTAAAAAAAAACCCTCTTCCTCTTCAAAATTCACAAGAGACACAATAATATTATTCACAATAATATAGGTTTTCAACTTATGACTAAAGGAAAAGATGAATTCATATTTTTCATAAGCTTCTGAGGCAGCATTTTGAAATGGCCTTTTCTGCAAGGGGCTCTTCAATCATGGCCGACTCACACTCACAACAGGTCCCTCTCCGGCCAGACAGAGGAATAATGCAATGTGTTAGTTTGCTTTGAAGGCTGATGGTCAAAAAGAAACTGTAGTGCACTGGGAAAGACGGATGATTAGTTATAGGCCCTCCTATGAGTTGAGTAGTTTCTAGTTTGGCTGTTAATGTGATGCATGAACCAGAGGACAGAAACATGTTTGTGGAGGTTACAGTACACATCAAATGGTCCAATTACACTGTATTCACAGTTACAATCAAAAATTACAGTGGTACCCTTGTGCCTTTATAAATGTCTAAAATGTTATAAATGAGTGTATTAAAAAATATTTATTAATTTAAATAAATTCATGTAGCTAAAAAAATCATTAAAAAAAAAAAGAAAAAGAAAAGAAGACTTGTTTCGTCCAGAGTTTTTGAACGAATCTCTTGAATGATTCAGACATCAAATATATTTAACAGTCACTGTTTGCCACCTACTGGCATAATGTAATATATGCAATCTATATTTGAAGTGTATCATTAGTTCCAAAGGTTAATTACTTGTTTTGATCGAGGCTGCCATAACATCAGAGTCTATATCCGGATTAAAAACTTTTCTCCAAATACTTTAGTTAATATTTAATGTTTGCAACATAGAAATGTAGCCTACTGTGTAAGTAGACTGTTTCAAACATAAAGCTTAGGCTACATGATGAGCACTGCGCTGCTCTGGATCAGCGGCTGTGTGAAAGAAGGTTTAAATATTCCGATGTGATTATGTTTTCAAAGGTTTAATAGCAGAGTCATTTAGAAATAAGATCGCGTGCGTTTTAATCGAGATTGCGATCTTTAAATGATTAAACGTGCATACATATGAGCCTATAGCCTATGTTTTATTTGTTTTTTTTTGTAGCCCATGTCATAATTTTACCAGACCTCAAAAGTAACCCCCCCCCCCCCAAGGGGCATAACATTTCTGTCACACGCTTGAGGTATTCGGCCAATCACAACACACTGGATAGCTGGCCAATCAGAGCACACCTCGCTTTTCAGACCGATGAGCTTTGTAAAAATCGACGTGTTTCAGAAAGGCGGGGCATAGAGGAGAAACAATAATGTACAGTATGTGGAAAATAATGTTTTTTAACCTTAAACCGCATAAAAACATTTCATTACACCAAATAAACAAAATAATGTTCTTTTTTAGCAACGTCATATGACCCCTTTAAATGCAATTAGTTGAGAGTGCAAAACACTTTCTGACCCGCTTAAATAGGACTTAAGTAATTTTTTTAATGTGCTTGACTTGTCTTTGAAATATTGCTAGTGTACTGCCGAATATACTGACAAGCATTTACGATCAACTAAAATAATATTCTTAAATTTCATTTCTATTAAAGCTTGTGTGTCATGCATTTAAATTAGGCTGTCAGTTGATTAAAAATTTGAATCTATAATTAATTACATGATGTTGTTCGAGTCTTGGTACCGGCAGCGATTGTTGGTGGGGGAGTGAATAACCAGCGCTCTATTCCACTCTCAATACCACAACTGAGGTGAGACCCATGAGCAAGGCACCGAACCCCCAACTGCTCCCCGGGCACTGCAACACATGGCTTCATAGACTGTAAAAAAAAAATATTGTAAGAGTATTGTCTCAGCAGCTTTTTTTCCATATAACGAAAGTGGATGGTGATTAATATGGTCCAAAAAATACAAAAAATGACCATAAAAGTGGTGAGTATGACTCCACTGAAACAAAACGTGTATAAACAGTTTTCACTCAGAAATTGCTTTAAAATTTTACCAAAAATTACAAAGAAATGGCAAGTGACACATTGAATTAAACATAATATTAAGTAGAAACACTGAAACAGATAAAAATATAAGCTTTGATTCACTAATAATCTGTACTTTTCCCCTCAAAGCTCATTTGTATGCATTTATTTTACCTTTAGATTCACTGCGGCAGATTCGATTTCATTGACATGGTTCTGCCATGTGAAAGATGCAGTTGTGATGTGAAAGCTACTGCAGAGAAGATCAATACTTCAGAAGACTGGAATACAGCACAAGAGTGAATCATTTGATTCCCTTTGCAAAGACCAACACAGGACTTGCACTGACATAAAAGAGCTGACATTGAGTCTAATTATGTTTTATTGGCAAATGAAGAGCTCAAAAATCTTAGCGTCTTCATCTGAGAAAGCTTTCGGTCCACGGCAGAGACGATTTGAACCATTAAGCCATTTCTGTTTTCTTCCCTCTCATCCCCCATCTCTCTTTGCTCGTCTTTAGTGGATCAAGTACCACAGCAAAAAGCATAAAAAAAAACCAAGTTGTCAGGAGATTGTATCTCACATGACCAGCATCACAGACAAAAACGTCTTTGCAGAGCTCTTCAAAGTCGGCTTGTAAACTCATTTGTGCCACTCTGCAGATAACATGTGGATTTGGGGATGTAATTTGATATTTTCATTTGACTTCTGATCTCGAACAGACCTCTAACTGATAGAGCGCTTGATGTTTCAATTGCGTTCTCTCTCCCGTTCCAACCCCTCTTTTCAAAATAAACAGTTGATGTAATTCAACAAGTCTTAAGTAATCTCCAAAAACTGTGTTTTTTTATTTAAGACCAGCTTATTTATTTATCACTGATTCATAGTCAGGGCGGCAGTGAGGTGCATCTTCAATCTAGTACCTGCTTCAAAATAAACAGTTGATGTAATTCAACAAGTCTTAAGTAATCTCCAAAAACTGTGTTTTTTATTTAAGACCAGCTTATTTATTTATCACTGATTCATAGTCAGGGCGGCAGTGAGGTGCATCTTCAATCTAGTACCTGTGAATTGGCTAGCCATTGGAGATCATTTTCTGGCTAATGTTGTGCTTCCTGGAACTGATGGCTGTAAATTGCTCAGAGGCAGAGATAGTTATCACCCCAGAACCTCCCCAGGGGACAAAAGATACAGGGCTGGTCGTGATGGTTAAATTATACACCACACTGACTTGTTCGCATTGTGAAAGGATGATTTGGCTGCCGAAATTCCACTTGTGTGGAGCCGGGAAGTTGAAGTGCTGCACGGGAAGAAAAAAAAAATCACAAACTGAATGGGATGACTTTGCAATATACCTGTTAGTTGGTAGGACTTTATTTACGTGTCAGAGTGAATTTGCATGAGTTTTCCATGACATTCAGATCAGTTTAAGTATTATTGATATTTTATTATAGTTTTTGTTAATATTTTGAATTAGATTTTATTTTTATGTTTTCTGTTTTCACCTTAATTTTTTGTTAAAGTTTTAGTATTTTTTTGTGGTTTTGTCAGTTGTATTCATTTTTAAAGTCCATATAGTTATTATATTGCAATTATTTAGTTTAACTTATTTTAGTACTTCAAATTAAACAAAATAAAAAAGAGAAATGTTACCTTGGCGACTAGCTGAAATAAAATACGTTTATGATATATATATATATATATATATATATATAGTTTTTATTTTATTATTTTATATTTTTTAACTTTTATAACTTTAATTAGCCAGATACAGATTACTGAAGATTTTTTTAAAATAATGTTATACTGATTACATTCACAAAGAGCAATATCTGTCCAATGAAATATTTTAAAGTTGAACAAAAGTTTGGGTTTGGTAATTAAGTCTCTCATTCTTAACAAAAGCTGCATTTATTTTTTTCATAACTCCATTCTTCAGTGTCACATGATCCTTCAGAAATCATTCTAATATGCTGATTTGCTGCTCAAGAAACATTTATCATTTTCAATTTTGAAAACAATTGTGCTGCTATTTATTTTTTAAAAACTGTGATACGTGTAATTTTCTGAATTCTTTGATGAATGGAAAGTTCAAAAGAACAGCATTTAATTAAAAATCAAAAATCCTTTTCAAAGCTATAAATCGTTCTACTTCATAAAATCCTAAATAATACTAAAATATAAACAAACTATTATGTTGCATCACATAAAAGGTCAGATACCCTTTCCAACAATGTTTCCTAAGGGTTTCTGACCTTTAATGTGAAGCACCATAATATTTTGTTTGTATTGTTTGTGTACAAATCCCCCTGAATTTGCCACTCAGAGACAAACACCTGCCTCCTCGTGTTGATGTCACTGGAGAGTTTTGGCTCCAACTGCTACTTATTGTGCATTATTTAACTTCAGCCTTACCATTTGCTCTTGTCCCTCTAGAGTTACTCTCTGCTTTACATTGGACTCGGTTAGAGTGACAGATGATGGGAGGCCAGGCTTGAACCGCTGCAGCAGGGAATCATGGGAGAGAAGGGCAGCGCAAGAACTCAGCAAAAAGGGAGCTTCAAACAGCATGAGAGCTGTGTGACTGGGCCTGTGTTTAATGTAGGAATGAATGCATGCTTGGGCTGGTCTCGCTCCCGTACGTGACTGGCATGTTGTCCCCCGTTGTCTGTCAAAGACACAGGAGGACCTACACATCTGAAAAAGCGGGAAGGAGGAGGCACCTTGGAGATCACAACTGGAATTTTAAAGGGATAGCTCAAACAAAAATGAACATCACCCCATGATTTACTCACCCTCAAGCCATCTTAGGTGTGTATGACTTCCTTCCTTCAGAAAAATGCAATCAGAGTTATATTTAAAAATGTCTTGGCTCTTCCAAGCTTTATAATGGCAGTGAATGGGTGGTAATATTCAATAGCCCAGTAGAAGTCCAATAAACTGCACCAATCCATCATGAAAAAGTTAATAAAGCCCTCTTGATGCGAATCGATGCCTTTTGTAAGAAAAATATCCATATTTAAAACTTTATAAACTGTAATCTCTAGCTTCTGCTACATGCAAATGTTTTGTAAGGTTCTTTATGTTCACCAACTGCATCTGATTAAAAATACATTTTTGGGTGAACTATCCCTTTAACTTTGCAGACCAGGTGGTGATTCTTTGGATTCTTTGGACAAATGGTGTTGCCTGAGAAAATGCTTCAGTTGAGAAACATTCTCAAGAAGCATTCATAGCTTTTTGACTACTTTGATTTCCATAAACAATATTCATTGCGAAAAATGTAGTATGCCTTTGATTTATTGGTAAATAATGTGTGGGTGTTTGCAGTTGATTGACTTGTGGCAGATGATTTTTTATTTTATTTTATATTAATGTAATATATAACATAATAACAATATAATAATAATTTAATATAATAACATAATATTTTGTTTGATCATATAAATATTTTATATTTTTTGGAATAACAAAATATACCAATATATTTATGTAACAAATATATAACAATATATATTTGATTTATGGATTGCAGTTGATTGACAACTGGAGGAGAATTTAGATTTTGTTATTATATTAATATAAAATAATATTTTATTTTATTATATAAACGATACATTATATAATTATATAAATTATATAAATATTTATTATATACATATTACATTTTGATGATTAAATGTTATGAGGACTAATCTTTTTTACATACACTGATGGATCATGCACAGTCATATTTAATTTAAATAGATAAATAAATCTATTATTTTATATTATAATATTATATGTGACCCTAGAGCACAAAAGCAGTCTTAAGTCGCTGGGGTATATTTGTAGCAATAGCCAAAAATACATTGTATGGGTCAAAATTATAGATTTTTCTTTTATGCCACAAATCATTAAGATATTAAGTAAAGATCATGTTCCATGAAGATATATGAAGCTTATTTATTCAGTAATTATGTATTATGATGTTCAAATCTCAATTTCGAAAAATTGACCCTTATGATTGGTTTTGTGGTCTAGGGTCACATATTATATAAATACTATTTTGGTGATTAAATAATATGCATCATGCACAATAAGAACAGGAAAAATAAGAAGTGTGTACTGGTATTCACTACGTTATGGGGACCAAATATCCCCACAAGTATAGTAATACCAGTAAATTTTGACCTTGTGAGGACATTTTTTAGGTCCCCACGAGGAAACAAAATTACATATATACTTCATTATACAGAATGAAGTGAAAATCTAAAAATGCAAATGAGGGGTTTAGGGGTAGTGTTAGGGTAAGGGGATAGAAAAAACAGTATGTACAGTATAGAAAAACCATTATGTCTATGGAATGTCCCCATAATGATCGGAATACCAGTGTGTGTTATTTTGACATTTGATAGTCCTTGTGTGCACGTCTTTGAGACAAACACAAACCACTGGCACGTTCGACTGCCTAGAGGTCGTGCAACTTCTTGTTTTTGCTCCCTTGACAAAACTGCCTTTATGAATATCAGGAGAACTATATGCACCAATAACTTCTATTAGTTCTGCATGTTTACGTTCAAGAAGAAAAGAGAAGATAATTAAAACTGTAAAAGAGAGAGTAAATTGAAACAGCTGGAGGTCACAGCTCCAGTCACTGTTGCCCGTCTCTCAGAACTATACTCCTTATAAAAATGGCGTTAATAAAAAGATCATTTCCACACGCATGCAACAATTATTTGACTCCCAATAAAAGTACTAAGCGAATTTTACCCCAGCAGGCACAGAATGGTGATCCAATGCGCTACGGCGTGCCTTTGAAGTTTTCTGAGTGTGTTTATTAGTGAACTCTGCTAAGGTGCTTTGTAGATGAATTTCACGGGTCATTTTTCACCCCAAAATCAAAAGAACATGAGAAAATAATACAATTTATGAATTTATTCTTAAAGAAATGAAAGCCTATTGCTGCAGATTTTTCCAGTGTAACATTCCCCCAAAATGTTCTACATGTTAGTGTTATTTTAATATAATTGATGTACTATTATAATTTTTGTTAACACTGTGAATTACATTTTATTTTTAAATTTTGTGTTTTCACTCTAATTTTAGTTAAGGTTTTAGTCATTTTGTTGTGTGTTTTTGTCATTTTTTTGTTTTTGCTTTTTATTTGTATTCATAATTAAAAAAACAAAATTGTATTTGTTTAAGTTTATTATTAGTTATTAGTATTTAAGCTGAATGAAAATATGTCAAATGTTGCCTTGGCAACTAGCTGTAAAAATGTTTATGCATAAAATTTAATATATATCCTCCTGGGATCCAGGAATAGACTTTTGTCCTCTGTAGTGGACATTATATTTTAGTGAATTTCTCTGAGAACTTGCATGTCACAGTTTGAAGTCTGGATGTCCTGTACAGAGCACATTCAGGACTTTTCAGAGATACCAAATGTTTGGAGGTTTCACCATGACCACTCCCTCTCCTTGGTCTTGGCTGACATTAATTTAGTGATCAAATTTAACACTCTTATGGAAATATGTTGTAATTATCATTTTCATCAGACTAATTTTTTAACTGTTTGTCATAAATAAACATCTCAGGAAAATGTTATGGGGTTTCAAATCAAAATATGACTTTCTGTTACGAAACAGGACATTGATTACATACATGTCCACTGTAGAGGACACCAGGGCAAAAAAGCATGTTTATTATGCATTTTGGGAGACACAACAAATGAATAGGGGAAGAAATTATATCTCAATATTCCTGTGGTATATTATTATGAAAATCTTGTCAATTATTACTCCCATTATTACACTTATTTTTTTCATTACATGTTGCCACAAGAACACATTAATATGCAAATCAGAGACAGTGTATACGTTGTATACAGTGGGAAAACCCTCTTATGACCATTTTGCACATATACTGCATAAAGAAAAATAGTATATCAACTCATTCTGTTATATCTTTCATAACATAGTTGAGAATAATATGTATACAAACCCAAGAATTGATTGCTGATTTAAAAAAAAATAAGTTGTTTTTGCCTATTCATGATCATTCGTGTCTTTTTATTTTTTAAATAACATATGAATAAAATATCAAAATTATTTATAAAAAAAAAATAATTATGTTCTAAACAATGTAATGACATGAAAAAATACTAAATTCACAAAACTTTTTTTTTCTCCTGGGTCTATATATATATATACTCCTGGGATCCAGGAATAGACTTTTGTCCTCTGTAGTGGACATTATATTTTAGTGAATTTCTCTGAGAACTTGCATGTCACAGTTTGAAGTCTGGATGTCCTGTACAGAGCACATTCAGGACTTTTCAGAGATACCAAATGTTTGGAGGTTTCACCATGACCACTCCCTCTCCTTGGTCTTGGCTGACATTAATTTAGTGATCAAATTTAACACTCTTATGGAAATATGTTGTAATTATCATTTTCATCAGACTAATTTTTTAACTGTTTGTCATAAATAAACATCTCAGGAAAATGTTATGGGGTTTCAAATCAAAATATGACTTTCTGTTACGAAACAGGACATTGATTACATACATGTCCACTGTAGAGGACACCAGGGCAAAAAAGCATGTTTATTATGCATTTTGGGAGACACAACAAATGAATAGGGGAAGAAATTATATCTCAATATTCCTGTGGTATATTATTATGAAAATCTTGTCAATTATTACTCCCATTATTACACTTATATTTTTCATTACATGTTGCCACAAGAACACATTAATATGCAAATCAGAGACAGTGTATACGTTGTATACAGTGGGAAAACCCTCTTATGACCATTTTGCACATATACTGCATAAAGAAAAATAGTATATCAACTCATTCTGTTATATCTTTCATAACATAGTTGAGAATAATATGTATACAAACCCAAGAATTGATTGCTGATTTAAAAAAAAATAAGTTGTTTTTGCCTATTCATGATCATTCGTGTCTTTTTATTTTTTAAATAACATATGAATAAAATATCAAAATTATTTATAAAAAAAAAATAATTATGTTCTAAACAATGTAATGACATGAAAAAATACTAAATTCACAAAACTTTTTTTTTCTCCTGGGTCTATATATATATATAAAATTCCACTTGTGTGGAGCCGGGAAGTTGAAGTGCTGCACGGGGAGAAAAAAAAAAAATCACAAACTGAATGGGATGACTTTGCAATATACCTGTTAGTTGGTAGGACTTTATTTACGTGTCAGAGTGAATTTGCATGAGTTTTCCATGACATTCAGATCAGTTTAAGTATTATTGATATTTTATTATAGTTTTTGTTAATATTTTGAATTAGATTTTATTTTTATGTTTTCTGTTTTCACCTTAATTTTTTGTTAAAGTTTTAGTATTTTTTTGTGGTTTTGTCAGTTGTATTCATTTTTAAAGTCCATATAGTTATTATATTGCAATTATTTAGTTTAACTTATTTTAGTACTTCAAATTAAACAAAATAAAAAAGAGAAATGTTACCTTGGCGACTAGCTGAAATAAAATACGTTTATGATATATATATATATATATATATATATATATATATAGTTTTTATTTTATTATTTTATATTTTTTAACTTTTATAACTTTAATTAGCCAGATACAGATTACTGAAGATTTTTTTAAAATAATGTTATACTGATTACATTCACAAAGAGCAATATCTGTCCAATGAAATATTTTAAAGTTGAACAAAAGTTTGGGTTTGGTAATTAAGTCTCTCATTCTTAACAAAAGCTGCATTTATTTTTTTCATAACTCCATTCTTCAGTGTCACATGATCCTTCAGAAATCATTCTAATATGCTGATTTGCTGCTCAAGAAACATTTATCATTTTCAATTTTGAAAACAATTGTGCTGCTATTTATTTTTTAAAAACTGTGATACGTGTAATTTTCTGAATTCTTTGATGAATGGAAAGTTCAAAAGAACAGCATTTAATTAAAAATCAAAAATCCTTTTCAAAGCTATAAATCGTTCTACTTCATAAAATCCTAAATAATACTAAAATATAAACAAACTATTATGTTGCATCACATAAAAGGTCAGATACCCTTTCCAACAATGTTTCCTAAGGGTTTCTGACCTTTAATGTGAAGCACCATAATATTTTGTTTGTATTGTTTGTGTACAAATCCCCCTGAATTTGCCACTCAGAGACAAACACCTGCCTCCTCGTGTTGATGTCACTGGAGAGTTTTGGCTCCAACTGCTACTTATTGTGCATTATTTAACTTCAGCCTTACCATTTGCTCTTGTCCCTCTAGAGTTACTCTCTGCTTTACATTGGACTCGGTTAGAGTGACAGATGATGGGAGGCCAGGCTTGAACCGCTGCAGCAGGGAATCATGGGAGAGAAGGGCAGCGCAAGAACTCAGCAAAAAGGGAGCTTCAAACAGCATGAGAGCTGTGTGACTGGGCCTGTGTTTAATGTAGGAATTAATGCATGCTTGGGCTGGTCTCGCTCCCGTACGTGACTGGCATGTTGTCCCCCGTTGTCTGTCAAAGACACAGGAGGACCTACACATCTGAAAAAGCGGGAAGGAGGAGGCACCTTGGAGATCACAACTGGAATTTTAAAGGGATAGCTCAAACAAAAATGAACATCACCCCATGATTTACTCACCCTCAAGCCATCTTAGGTGTGTATGACTTCCTTCCTTCAGAAAAATGCAATCAGAGTTATATTTAAAAATGTCTTGGCTCTTCCAAGCTTTATAATGGCAGTGAATGGGTGGTAATATTCAATAGCCCAGTAGAAGTCCAATAAACTGCACCAATCCATCATGAAAAAGTTAATAAAGCCCTCTTGATGCGAATCGATGCCTTTTGTAAGAAAAATATCCATATTTAAAACTTTATAAACTGTAATCTCTAGCTTCTGCTACATGCAAATGTTTTGTAAGGTTCTTTATGTTCACCAACTGCATCTGATTAAAAATACATTTTTGGGTGAACTATCCCTTTAACTTTGCAGACCAGGTGGTGATTCTTTGGATTCTTTGGACAAATGGTGTTGCCTGAGAAAATGCTTCAGTTGAGAAACATTCTCAAGAAGCATTCATAGCTTTTTGACTACTTTGATTTCCATAAACAATATTCATTGCGAAAAATGTAGTATGCCTTTGATTTATTGGTAAATAATGTGTGGGTGTTTGCAGTTGATTGACTTGTGGCAGATGATTTTTTATTTTATTTTATATTAATGTAATATATAACATAATAACAATATAATAATAATTTAATATAATAACATAATATTTTGTTTGATCATATAAATATTTTATATTTTTTGGAATAACAAAATATACCAATATATTTATGTAACAAATATATAACAATATATATTTGATTTATGGATTGCAGTTGATTGACAACTGGAGGAGAATTTAGATTTTGTTATTATATTAATATAAAATAATATTTTATTTTATTATATAAACGATACATTATATAATTATATAAATTATATAAATATTTATTATATACATATTACATTTTGATGATTAAATGTTATGAGGACTAATCTTTTTTACATACACTGATGGATCATGCACAGTCATATTTAATTTAAATAGATAAATAAATCTATTATTTTATATTATAATATTATATGTGACCCTAGAGCACAAAAGCAGTCTTAAGTCGCTGGGGTATATTTGTAGCAATAGCCAAAAATACATTGTATGGGTCAAAATTATAGATTTTTCTTTTATGCCACAAATCATTAAGATATTAAGTAAAGATCATGTTCCATGAAGATATATGAAGCTTATTTATTCAGTAATTATGTATTATGATGTTCAAATCTCAATTTCGAAAAATTGACCCTTATGATTGGTTTTGTGGTCTAGGGTCACATATTATATAAATACTATTTTGGTGATTAAATAATATGCATCATGCACAATAAGAACAGGAAAAATAAGAAGTGTGTACTGGTATTCACTACGTTATGGGGACCAAATATCCCCACAAGTATAGTAATACCAGTAAATTTTGACCTTGTGAGGACATTTTTTAGGTCCCCACGAGGAAACAAAATTACATATATACTTCATTATACAGAATGAAGTGAAAATCTAAAAATGCAAATGAGGGGTTTAGGGGTAGTGTTAGGGTAAGGGGATAGAAAAAACAGTATGTACAGTATAGAAAAACCATTATGTCTATGGAATGTCCCCATAATGATCGGAATACCAGTGTGTGTTATTTTGACATTTGATAGTCCTTGTGTGCACGTCTTTGAGACAAACACAAACCACTGGCACGTTCGACTGCCTAGAGGTCGTGCAACTTCTTGTTTTTGCTCCCTTGACAAAACTGCCTTTATGAATATCAGGAGAACTATATGCACCAATAACTTCTATTAGTTCTGCATGTTTACGTTCAAGAAGAAAAGAGAAGATAATTAAAACTGTAAAAGAGAGAGTAAATTGAAACAGCTGGAGGTCACAGCTCCAGTCACTGTTGCCCGTCTCTCAGAACTATACTCCTTATAAAAATGGCGTTAATAAAAAGATCATTTCCACACGCATGCAACAATTATTTGACTCCCAATAAAAGTACTAAGCGAATTTTACCCCAGCAGGCACAGAATGGTGATCCAATGCGCTACGGCGTGCCTTTGAAGTTTTCTGAGTGTGTTTATTAGTGAACTCTGCTAAGGTGCTTTGTAGATGAATTTCACGGGTCATTTTTCACCCCAAAATCAAAAGAACATGAGAAAATAATACAATTTATGAATTTATTCTTAAAGAAATGAAAGCCTATTGCTGCAGATTTTTCCAGTGTAACATTCCCCCAAAATGTTCTACATGTTAGTGTTATTTTAATATAATTGATGTACTATTATAATTTTTGTTAACACTGTGAATTACATTTTATTTTTAAATTTTGTGTTTTCACTCTAATTTTAGTTAAGGTTTTAGTCATTTTGTTGTGTGTTTTTGTCATTTTTTTGTTTTTGCTTTTTATTTGTATTCATAATTAAAAAAACAAAATTGTATTTGTTTAAGTTTATTATTAGTTATTAGTATTTAAGCTGAATGAAAATATGTCAAATGTTGCCTTGGCAACTAGCTGTAAAAATGTTTATGCATAAAATTTAATATATATCCTCCTGGGATCCAGGAATAGACTTTTGTCCTCTGTAGTGGACATTATATTTTAGTGAATTTCTCTGAGAACTTGCATGTCACAGTTTGAAGTCTGGATGTCCTGTACAGAGCACATTCAGGACTTTTCAGAGATACCAAATGTTTGGAGGTTTCACCATGACCACTCCCTCTCCTTGGTCTTGGCTGACATTAATTTAGTGATCAAATTTAACACTCTTATGGAAATATGTTGTAATTATCATTTTCATCAGACTAATTTTTTAACTGTTTGTCATAAATAAACATCTCAGGAAAATGTTATGGGGTTTCAAATCAAAATATGACTTTCTGTTACGAAACAGGACATTGATTACATACATGTCCACTGTAGAGGACACCAGGGCAAAAAAGCATGTTTATTATGCATTTTGGGAGACACAACAAATGAATAGGGGAAGAAATTATATCTCAATATTCCTGTGGTATATTATTATGAAAATCTTGTCAATTATTACTCCCATTATTACACTTATTTTTTTCATTACATGTTGCCACAAGAACACATTAATATGCAAATCAGAGACAGTGTATACGTTGTATACAGTGGGAAAACCCTCTTATGACCATTTTGCACATATACTGCATAAAGAAAAATAGTATATCAACTCATTCTGTTATATCTTTCATAACATAGTTGAGAATAATATGTATACAAACCCAAGAATTGATTGCTGATTTAAAAAAAAATAAGTTGTTTTTGCCTATTCATGATCATTCGTGTCTTTTTATTTTTTAAATAACATATGAATAAAATATCAAAATTATTTATAAAAAAAAAATAATTATGTTCTAAACAATGTAATGACATGAAAAAATACTAAATTCACAAAGCTTTTTTCTGGGTCTCAGGGGGATCTTGTGCTATAATTAAATGCTATATGTAACAATAATGTGTTTTTTTTCCTTTACATAATCCCAGTGCAGTACCGATGTTGGCCAGATCACAGTGGCGTCGCTGTTTCCCCGCTGCACAGTAAAACTTCCTGATTCAGCTGTGCGCTTTGTTTACATTCAGCAGAATTCTTTATGCCTCTTTCTATGCTGAGTTAAACTTTAACCCTTTTCTATACCAACTGTATGTGTGTGTGTGTGTGTGTGTATGTGTATGTTAGACCAGTTTATGTGTTTATGTAGTATGTTAGACTAGTTTAAGTGTTTATGTAGTTAATAAAACCTTACTTGTATCACACTTGACGTGTTCAGTGTTTACTCATAACCGGAGTCAATAATCATGCAGATTTACGTTACAAGTTTATAGAATTGTACAGTAAGAAAGTTATTTCCCTTAACCAGGAAATTAACGTTCTTAGAATTGACAAGACAGTTGACCCTGAGTGGTCAGCTAAATATCTACAGTGGATCTAAAATATGAATAATTAATTATAACTAGTTATGGTTAATTATTCATATTTCCCCATGAGCTAATCCGCTACATACCCTTGCACCTAACAACATTTCTTGAAATTGTAGTAAGTGTATTTTATTGTGACTTATTTTATTCAGCTTGTTGCAGATGCTCCTTACAATTACCAAACAGAACATAATTTCATCCATCTGTCCTCATAGTTAAAACAAATATATGACAGATACAATACAATAAGAGCACAGTTGAAAAATAAAGCCGACTATGAGAATCAATCAAACTGCTCTTGAAAGACATATTGCATTGATTCACTGCTTGTTGAAAGATTGTTTCTGCAGTGAACTTTCCATACCTATGCAACATTTTTTGCAGACTTTGGCTGCTGTGATTTGATCTATGCCCAGTTTTATAAACCCTCTTGTGATGATAAGAATATGGGCTGGTTTACAGACACCGCCCTCGAATCAATGCAAAAGCCCAGAGTTTTTGGAGCACCTTTAGGGTGCCCGTGGGGGGTGGTGATTGATGCTATCATCTTTACCCATCTCTGAGGTATTTGTGGCTCTGTGCGAGAAATGCCCCTCTCACTTTGTGACCCTCCACATCCCCACAGCCCACCGCAAACGCCCTTTTCTTGTGGATCCCGTAGAAACGGATCTTCTGATCTGCTTTGCACTCAAAGCATTCGCCTAAAGCACTGGAATAAAAGCTTGACACCTCAATCAAATGTTGTTTCAGTCAAGAAAAAGTAAACTTTCACATTGCACAGAGAATACATCAATTCAGTAATCCAAGTCAATGCTTGTAATTTGTTTCCTGAGATACTGAGAACCTCTGTATTCTTTATGACCGGTTTTGTGGTAGAAACATCAGTTAGAGCTCTGGAAGTAAAAATTCCATTCATTTGCTCCATAAATTAATAATGTATTTAAAAAAAAGAGCTCTGAGATTACATATCTAAAATGTGGTGTAGAATCAATTTTCATTCAGAAATTGCAAGTAAATTACAAAATGAATTATAAAGAAACAGAAAGTAAAACATTGAATCAAATGTGAAATTTTGAGGTAGAAAGACTGATATAGTATTCTCTTATTAAACATTTTTATTCTAATTGTATTTACTTCAAAACAACTTTGAATGTAATATTTTTTACAGTGTGTGTATATATATATATATATATATATATACAGTATATACAGTATGCTATATATATATCAAAAACAGAGTATAAAAATACAGTAAAAACAGTAATATTGTGAAATATTGTTCCCATTTAAAATAACTCATTTCTATTTGAATTTATTTTGAAATGTAATTTATTCCTTTGATGTTAAGCTGGATTTTCAGCATCATTACTCCAGTCTTCAGTGTCGCATGATTCTTCAGAAATCATTAATATGCTGATTTGCAAACATTTATTTATTGTTATTAATGTTCTTTTTTATTTTTGGAAACCGTGATACATTTTTCAGGATTCGTTGATGAATAGAAAATTGAAAAGAACAGCAAAAAAAAATATATATATAAAATATATATATGTGTATGTATATGTGTATACCGGTATATATATATATATATATATATATATATACAGTACATATAGTGCCTTTGGAGAAAATGAATGGGAATAATGGATCCTGAACCAACAATATGAAAAAGTGGTCAGTTACTGTTGCACTTTATTCTGAGCCACTCTTTTCTTTTGTGTGCACGTGCATTCAGCTTCTCATGCAGTACTTTCAGCAACAATAAGTGGCTTTCATTCATAATAGGCGCTTCAAACAGCTCACATTTCGCATATCCTTTTAAGAACTGTAATGTAAATGATTGCATATCGTTCCTGAATGACTACAATTGGCAATCATAATTCAGCACTAAGCCACAGCACTGTATTCAGCACTGAGCCACTCCCGCTGATGTACGGTGGATAAATAAGGAGTGCTATACGCTTTGATGCTGCAGAGCTGGATTGCATCATGAAGGTGGAACCGCAAGCGCTCTAGGTGTACCTGATGTATAATCAGACCTCTGATGTTTAGTATCTTAATTAGTCTTCAGGTTTAGAAACTAAGACTGGAGGGGATGTTTGATTTGGCAGAATAGATTTTGTGAGTCTCTCAAATGAACTAAACAACAGCAGACAGATGTTGAGGTATTAAATGGACCATTTTCTTATAGCATGTTATTTTCCCCCCCAAATCAGTTTACAATGTTAGTATGGAAGCTTATTTCTGCTAGGGAATACAATTTTATCTCACAATTCATAATTTTTCAGAACTGTGAGAAAAAAGTCAGAACTGTGAGAATTCTAACTTTTTTTTTTTTGCAGTACTGCATTTGCATTGTGCAATTCTGCATTTATATCTTGCAGTTCTGACTTTTTCTCTTAATTGTAAGTTTACATTTTGATGCAAACGTCCTTGCAATTGCATGTTTCTATTTTACAATTCTGACTTTTATTCTCAAAATTACACATTTATATCTCACAATTGCCATTCTTGAGTTTACATCTTGCAATTCTGACTTTTTTTCTGAATTTTGAGTTTACATCTAATAATTTTTTATTAGATAAAAATATAACTCCAACCATGGAAAAAAATGGAAAATTTAATTGCGTGTTTATATCTTACAATTCAGACTTTTCTTAGAACTAGGAGTATATATCTAACAACTGCAGTTTATATGTTGCAATTAGGGCTGGGCGATATGTCAAAAACATCTGATCGATAATCGCCTTTAAAAATATTGTGATATCCGATAATATCGTCTACGTAAGCCCCAATTAGATAAAAATATAACTCCAACCATGGAAAAAAATGGAAAATTTAATTGCGTGTTTATATCTTACAATTCAGACTTTTCTTAGAACTAGGAGTATATATCTAACAACTGCAGTTTATATGTTGCAATTAGGGCTGGGCGATATGTCAAAAACATCTGATCGATAATCGCCTTTAAAAATATTGTGATATCCGATAATATCGTCTACGTAAGCCCCACCTCCACCACGCCCCGCCCCCGCCGAGATAACATTGCCGACATGCACCATAAACACACACCATGTTCAGTTTGGTCTTAATTATTGCCACAAAGTTTGGTTTTACTTTTCTTAGTTTGAGCTTAAACTAACAGAAAACATTAGCTTTGCTGTTATTTTGGTGTTGCTATTAATTTCCACGCTGTTCTTATCAAATTTGTGTTTGAAATGAATTTTGTTTTGTGAGGTTGAGGAAAAATAATAGAACCCAATTTTAAGTTCATCATGGTACATCCTGGAACAACAGGACAGCCTGTTAGCCCAGGCCAAAACAGTGGTGAAATAAACCCACTCAGTGACTCTTTAAAAAAGCTGTTTACCCTGCTCTATCTTTAAGACAGCTGGTGCTGTGTCCCTTTAAATAGGAGCGAGTGAGATTTGGAACCAGAGGATTGCAGGCTCAACATGACACAATGGCGGTTCATGAGGTGAATTTCAGCAGGCAGAAACTATTAAATTAACATCAGCGTGAGAATTCTTGCTGAGGTCTCTGTAAGTGAACCATTTAGCAGCATCAAATGCCAAAAATCCAATTAGCATGAACTAATACGGAATACACAACAGCATTACGAAAGGTTATGCATCGAATGTGTTTAAAAACGATCATAAAATACGACTCCATCCACCTCAGGTGTGGTAAGTCATTTGCTCAGCTCAAAAGGCCACCAATGATAATTGGCCCTTTGTCCCAAATAGTTTTTCAGTTCAGTTGTGAGATACTCTCCTCACCTTTTCTGTTATTTGTGTCCATCCAGATTGAAAAACATGTGTTGTCTGAACAGCTGTGTGTACTCACATTACCAGTCGGACTACTATTTTAAATACTATTAGATGCTTACCACATTTATGTTCCTTAGGAATAAACTACTCTTTATGAATCAGACTGCATCTGACATGTTATCACATACTTCCTGATTACTGATTATAAATTGTTCTTCATGTTATTTTGTTAGTTGATCCTAATTATAGCTGCATTTGAGTTTACATATACAAACAGTGTTTAGACAGCCACAGTTTAAATGCTAGCAACTCAACTAGATTTCTTCATTAGTGTTGCAACAGTTTTAAATTAAAGGTACATACAATATAAAGTTACTTTATAAGAGACTTTGCCCTCAGCCAAAACTATGTGCACTGGAACAAATAATAGATTAATGAGACCAAAGACTGCCAGTTAGATTTACCCAAAATTAATTATATCAGTGCCCTCTCCACTAATATTGGCACCCTTGGTAAATAAGAGCAAAGGTGGCTGTGAAAATAAATCTGCATCCTTTATCTTTTTGATCTTTCATTCTAAAAATTTACAAAATTCTAACCTTTCATTGAAGTAAAACAATTGAAAGTGGGAGGGAAACTCACATTATGAAATAAATGTTTTTTCTCCAATGCATGTTGGCCACAATTATTGGCACCCCTAGAAATATGAGTAAAATATCTCTAAAGTATATTCCCATTCAAATTTAAATTTTTTAGCAGACCAGGGTAACTAGGAGCATGAAATTGTCCAGCCATGACTTCCTGTTCCACAGGATTATCAAAATGAGGAACACAAAAGCCAAATTCCCTTAATCATCCGTCACAAAGAGTAAAACCAAAGAATGTAGTTCTGATGTGCAGAACAAGATTGTTGAGCTTCACAAAATAGAAAGTGGCTGTAAGAAAATAGCTAAAGCATTGAAAATCCCTATTTCCACCATCAGGGCAATAATTAAGGAGTTCCAATGTTGCAGATGTTACAGATGTGGGTGAGTGAATGATTTCTTGGTGAACAGTTAATTTAGGGAATATGACAAGCCTATTTTCACATTGTAAAAATCCCACTTCACCTTTTAAAGGGGTCATATGATGCGATTTCAAGTTTTCCTTTCTCTTTGGAGTGTTACAAGTTGTTCGTGAATAGATAAGATCCATAAAGGTGCAAAGACTAAAGTCTCAAACCCAAAGAGATATTCTTTATAAAAGTTACGACTCGTCCACGCCCCCCTAAAACGCCTCGTTTAAACACACCCCACATGTCTACATCACTGTGTGGGAAGATTTGCATAACACCGCCCAAATGTTTACACAAAGAAAGAAGGCATAACTTTTATTATCGCTGTAGTATTGTTGTCGTGGAGACGCTGTGTGTTTCAAAATATGGTAAGAGGTGTAACATTTCACATGTCACACGCTTGAGATTTTCGGCCAATCACAACGCACTGCACAGCTGGCCAATCAGAGCACACCGCTTTTCCGAAGGATGAGCTTTGTAAAAATCGACGCAGGCAGAGAGAAGCAACAATAATGTCTTATTAATAATGCAAAATGAATAATAAGGTATGTGGAAAATAATGTGTTTCTTAACCTTAAACCGCGTAAACGCATTACATTACACCAAACACACAAAATCATGTTATTTTTAGCATTGCCATATGACCCCCTGAGCTAATAAAACAGAGTAGAGTCATAATATAGTCTAACTAATCACACCCTTTTTCTGTGATTAATCGCAATTAATCGCACACTTCATGAAACTAAGCATAGACCATTTATCTTGTTTCAAATGTTTATTTTGTCATCATTTGCTATATCCAGCAAAGTAAACCAAAAGATTGAAGGGTGATTCTCAAAAATCTATATTTTCTGCACGCTTCTTTCCTATCTTCTGCAAGAGTCTTTCCAAAAAAGGACACTTAGAAACTCCAAAAGGACACCAAAGAACCAAATGATATAAAGGAGCCCATATAAGCACATATGAAAGAAACAAAATCAGAATTTTATAGTATGTGTACAATGCAACAGCAAAGAGCTTTTTTACATTTTAGAGAAGTCAAGTTGCGATACCAGACTAAAGTCTCAAACCCAAAGAGATATTCTTTATAAAAGTTACGACTCGTCCATGCCTTCCGAAAACACCTTGTTTAAACACGCCCCCACATATCTACGTCACGATGTGGGAAGATTTGCATAACACCGTCCAAATGTTCACGCAAAGAAAGAATGCGTAACTTTATTTTTGCAGCCACTGCCATCGCCATGTTGTGAAGACGCTGTGTGTTTTGTTGTGAAAGCGAAACTACTTTGTTTGGTCTTCCAAAAGAGGACACGACTAGAAATCAGGGGTTAAGTTGTATTTACAACTGTGTTCCAGAGCAGTTCAACCCAAATATTCAGATGTGTGCAGCACATTTTACGGAGGACTGTTTCCTGATCCTGGGAGAGTAGACTACAATGCCGGCTGTTCTGACTCACAGACTGTAAGTACGTTTTTTATATTTAAAGAATTTGCCACTGATGATTCAAACGTGAGTTTTGAGCATTGTAGAGTAGCACTTGTTGTTTGTCATTTCTCCGATCACAAATGCAGACAGAATTTTATGTTTGCATGGCGCGATGCAATGCAACACGTAACAAGACAGTATAAATCATTATAATCTGTAATTATGTCCCTACTGGATGCAACAAATGCCTCATTTACAATGGGTTTTAATGTTTTTGTCTCGTCGCTCCGGGACAGGGCATCACAATATGGTAAGGTGCGTAACATTTCTGTCACAAGCTTGAGGTATTTGGCCAATCACAACACACTGGATAGCTGGCCAATGAGCTTCGTAAAAATCGACGCGTTTCAGGAAGGCGGGGCATAGAGGAAAAACAATAATGTACAGTATGTGGAAAATAATGCATTTTTTGAACCTTAAACCGCATAAACATTTCATTACACCAAATACACCAAATAATGTTCTTTTTAGCAACATCATATGACCCCTTTAAGTAGAAGCTTTTTCTTTTGTCCACACATTGGCCCAACGAAGGACATTCCTCACGTCCTCAACCATCTAAAGAAAAGGAGCTTAAACATCCTTCGAAATGTAAATGCTTCCTGATTCTCTTGTCTCCTCACCTCTCTGCTCATCCCTGGTTTCTTTCTCATTTCTCCTCCAGCTGTCAGTATCACGTTCTGGATCAGTGAGAAAGGCCAGATGGCATCAAGTGCAGGGATCACCCTTTCTCTCTGTCCTCTTTCCCTCTCTCTGTCTCTCTCTTTGCCCTAAGCTGAACTGTGCTGGACTGTCAGTTCTCTCCTGGCTTCAGCTTTGCAGGGCAGCTGAGTTCCCTCTTGGTCTCCTTTGGCGACGTGAAGCCCCTTGCCCTCTTATCATTCTGCTAGCTCCTCACTCCAGTTCATTTTCAATGCCTCTTCTCTTCTCTCTCACAGTGAGCCCTCACAGCTCGCACTCAGTCTCTCTCGGCCTCCTACAGAGAGATCCATTGACTTGGCCCTGTAAGAACAGTAGTACTGCAGGCTGCTAGGAGCATCTGCACACACTGATTAATGAGCTGCTGTGCTTGGAGGTGCTAATATGCTAAAATGAGGGTAGAATTGAAGTAGTGCACAGCTTTTATTAATAATGGAAAGAACAAGTTTGATCCAGCCATTTTTACAGGAGGGAAAGGATGGTGCTGTGTTTCCCAATCTGGGGTCGCAAAGCGTTCTTGATTTTTGGAGAACTGATTATGATTTTAGCCGCAAATAATTTGCAGTGTAAGAGATGTTTTTTTCTTTCTGATTGAAAAAAAAAGTTGTTTTAGTTACTTGTCTTTATACATCAGGAATCGATTGGATCGGGATAATTGACAGTTAGCTTGGCGATGTCTATCAAAAATAAAAATTCAGGTGGTTTTGCATATCCTTAAGTTATGATGAAATATTGTAAGCACAAACATTGTTTTTCTTTGGAATAATCAAGAAATCATTCACAATTAGTATTGAGAAACAGGGTTATTGTTGTAAAACTAACAAAATAATAAAATACTTAAAATAAATGTTAACAGAAATAAAATAATAGATATATTTTCAGATTTTTGTTTAAGCTGAAGAATAAAAAAATAAATAAAATTAATTCAAAATAATAAATAATAAATTAATAAATGCTATTCTGACATAATAAAAAGCAACAAAACATGACAAAATATATCAAATTAACTAAAACAAACTAAAATTAATAAATAATAATTAATAAATGCTATTCTGACATAATAAAAAGCAACAAAACAAGACAAAATTAATCAAATTAACTAAAATTAAAGAGAAAACTAAACCTAATATATAAAAAAATAATAAAATTAAAAATGATTGAATACAAATAAAACACAAAATTAATAAAATTACATTATTAAAGTAAAAACTAAAATAAAACTAATAAATAGAAATTAATTAAATTAATTAAAAATGAATAAATACAAATAAAAAGCAATTTAAAACTATAATAAACAAAAAAGGACTAAAACTTTCAAATTAAAGTGATATATATATATATATATATATATATATATATATATAAATAATTTAATTCAGAATACTAACAAAAACAATAATAGAATATGGTACTAAAATGACACTGTTGTGAAAGTTTTGATTTTATGCTAATTTAAACATTTTTGTGTCTTGACACATTTTTCATTTTTTTTTTAAATTAAATATTTAAAACTTCTGACATCTGAAGGCTGCTTAATGGTACCTCATAAATTATATTAAGCAATAACTAATTTTATTGTTGACAATCTATTAGCTGTAGCTTGCAGTAAGAACTAGCATAGTGAACTTTGCTCAATAGGAACATACAATCAGCTGATGGTGTTTTTAAAAAGGTGTGAATAAGAGTGATGTGGTTGGCTGGTGCAGACAGTGTAAATCATGAGAATACTGTCATTTAACTGAGCATATTCATCATTCAAATGGATGAATCAATGAGAAATTGCAACTGCACAGTCTAGCCACCCAGATTTCTCTGCATATCAGGACTCAAGTCTAGACAAACGTCTAGACCAGGGGTCTGCAACCTTCAACATCAAAAGAGCCATTTTGGCCACTTTCCCACAGAATAAAAATTCACGTGGAGCCACAACATATTTGATCCCCAAATAAAGATAACACGGCATATAGCTAAAGTGTTATATTCAGTTATGTTACAGGGCATGGGGAGTAGCAATCATTTCAGAAGTGAGGGGGACAGAAATGTCAAATGTAGTAGTAATAATAATAGGCCTAATAATATTTATTTATGTATGTCTAATTGACAAAAAAATAAAATAAAAATCTCTTACTTTTAATTGGTTAAGAAATAAAATACACTACTGGACAATAACCAATAATTTGTCTTCTATATTTTTTATATATATATTTTAATAATGCAAAATTTATGGTTATGATTGTATAATCAGTATAATAGTTTATATACTACAAACACTTTTTTTGCATTTTTATAACAGAATAAGGCAGAAAATATATTGTATAGCTATACTGTAATTAATGCTATGTCAATTACCACTGTACCATTCATATAAAAGACTTGAAAAATAGGGTTGGGCCGATAGACGATCCCAATACCGTGTTCGGAAAAATGACCCCTCAAGGGAATAAATACGAGATGGGAGGAAAATACATATTTTAATAATGTCTCTCGCAGATATATCATTGGGTAATTATATTGTATATAAATTGCCAGCATCAGGGAGCTACTGAACTGCGTTTGAATGCACGATCTATGTTAGTTTCACTTTCACTTTTGAGATTCGCGATCGCACTTATATATGGAGCGGCAGTACTTACCACACATTTTACAAGATTAGATGTTTATCAGTGGTGCTGAGGATCTGCAAATCATTTACCATCGTCCTCAGTCAGGTCAGTCAGCAGGTTTATGCTTGTCATTCAGCAGTTAGACAGCGGGATGCCTTTGTCCATAGCAATTTCCTGGCGTCAAAAGTTACTTCTATCATATGAGTCCGTTTTGGACCTTCTGTACGAGAGTGCCCTCCGGCTACGAGTATGAATGAAATGTACAGCGCATGAGAGTGTTCTTAATAATAACTTATCCAAAACGACGTGACTATATTGTCTATTTTAATTTAAATCTAGATTTTTTCACATTGGCCCTTGAAAACCTCTACGTGAATACACTTGCCCGAGAAAAAGTGCATGGGAAAGAGTTTAGGCTTTATTAAAAGGGAGGACCTCCCCCGCGTGTTGTACACCCATGCTACAGGGAGCCACCGCAGAGGGATGAAAGAGCGGCATGCGGCTCGGGAGCCGTGGGTTGCCGACCCCTGGTCTAGACAAACGATGCGATTATGTTGGTGGAGGAAGGCCAACAAGAACCATTGGCCAGAACACCAGGGTGAACATTTCAATTCTTTATGAAAAATGTCAGATGTCTCAACTAAAGAACATCACCCTTTGATGAACTCTTCAGTGCAGCTATACAGAGGGCGAGGCAAACGTAATCCAAAACATGCAATAATCCAGGCAAGGTGCAAACACAGTCCAAATGATAAGACAAGAGAATTCTAAGACAGGCAGATAATCAGGTAACAGATAATCGCAAGACAAAACTAGACTAGACTAGAAACTATGAACTAGAAACTAGGGCAGAAGGCTCCGTACTGTAGCTATCACTGGGAAAGCGATAAGCGCTAAACATTACTCGGCGATTAAAGAAGGATTGAGTGGTTGTTAGATAGTGTGTGTGTGATTGGCTGCAGGTGAGTCCAATCAGTGCACTGGAGCATGGGAAATGTAGTCCAAGGTGACGTGCAACAATTTGTGTGGCGTGAGAGTCAATGTAATCAGAAGGCGACCTCTGGTGGCGAGCAGACTGGAGACCACGGACCGAATTCGTGACAACATGACAACTAAGTAAACTGAAATAGGAATAGTATGTTGTACTGACAAATGCTTAGTTAGTATAGTTTACTTACACGAGAGTTCTAGTAACTAAAAAGGAACTGTAGGGGGTACTTGATCCTTTCATTTAGGTTTACTCATGACTTACCCCTTGTCCAAATACCCACACTTGCAGTCTTGGCCACTTGAGAGCGCATGCGCGTGACAGGAAGTAAGTGTGCAAGTCTATCCCATGTCTTCAAAATGCCAAAGTGCAGTGCCCTTAATGGATACTAAATCCACACTATCTCGAATACCGCTCCAGAGCACTATTCAAGGCTAAGTGTATCCCATCATGCATCATGTTCTGGAAATAAATCGTGAAACTTTTTGCCGAGATCTCGCGAGAGGTCACGAAAACCTTTCCAATGTAAGTTAAATATTAATATAATAATTAGATATTACAAATAATTTGGTAGAAAAACAGTGTTTTTACTTTTATTGGTGCAAGATGAGCTGTGGTGATATTTATTTTGTACAACATTTGCAACTGCTTTTTATCATTTAATTAGAAGCACCACAAATTAAAATTATGTCATGTTATAGGGACTACTGACCAGACATTTAGACGTTGATATTAAAATGCAAAGTATTTCAAATTAAAATTAAAATAAAGCTGTGTAAACGCTTGCATTTTTACAACACTATAAGTGTGTCCCATCAGGTAATGAAAAGTTCGACACACACTTGTGGTCTTCACACCCACTTGAAGACTTCGGCCAAATACAGGAAATACATCATTTAAGTAAGTCGTGGCCTAATGGTTAGAGAGTCGGACTTGTAACCCAAGGTTGCGGGTTCGAGTCTCGTGCCGGCAGGGATTGTAGGTGGGGGGAGTTAATGTACAGCGCTCTCTTCCACCTTTAATACCAAGACTGAGGTGCCCTTGGTACCAAACCCCCAACTGCAGCAAAAAATGGCTGCCCACTGCTCCGGGTGTGTGTTCACGGTGTGTGTGTGTGTGTGCACTTTGGATGGGTTAAACGCAGAGCACTAATTCCTAGTATGGGTCACCATACTTGGCCACATGTCACGTCACTTAACTTAATCAAGTGGTCAAGTGCAAAGACTGCAAGTGTGGGTATTTGGACAAGGCTAAATTATAGCTACTCACTGACTCCCAGAGTGCATTGCGGCAGAATAAATTATGCAGTTGCTCTGTTTTACAGTTGTTGATTTTATTTGCCAATTTTATTTGCTCTCATGTGTCAGTAGTAGCACAACAAAAAGATCAAATAAAATGGTTATTGTTACAATTAATGAAAATAAATGAAATTGAATTGTTACCATTGTTGTGATTCACGTGCTGAATGTATATGTCTGTGTGGGACTTCAGCATATTACCACACATTATTTAAGGATTATATAAACCCAATTAAAAGCATCTCTAATTATTTATGATTATGAAATTTGAAATAGTTAATTATTAAACACACAAAAAATTACACTAATGCTTTAATTAGAAGATAGATCACTTTCTAAAAGTAACTGATTTATTATTTTTCATCCCTTGAAATCAAATAACTCTGACTTCATGATGCATTACTGTATTAACAGAAATAAAATTATAGTAACAGAAATGAAGTTCCAAGTGCCCAACCAAAGGGAACGCTAATCAGTATAATGGTGAGTTTAAAAAAAACACATTTTAGGAAAATCAACATCAATTTATGAAGTCAGCTTATGTGAAGTTCTCTCAGATATTTCAGTTGTATTGAAAATTCAACATTCAAGATGACTTTGGGAAACGAGTGAATGCAACTAGTGAACGATAACTGCAGACATGGAGGAAATTAGTGAAAAGTCTATTAAGACTCTTTTGCTTTTCTTCTTCTTCTGTTGTTATGTTGCACATTAGCAACATATTAGTGCACTGCTGCCTCTCACTGGTTTATTAATATAATTGGTTCCTTTGTAGCTACTTGAATATTTTAAGTATTTGCCTTGAAAGTAGCTGTAACTTAATAAATCCTAGTAAGTATAACAACTAAGTAAAGATAACTAATTAAATCTGAGTAAGGTAAACTATTGGATTTTACAGTGTATTAATATTGAAGTCCGCCGGTTTCATTTTACTGTAAATACAGTCTATAACTGAGAAGCAATATAAAAGAGTGTGTCCATGATGAGATATAAAGAAGCACTGGCCTGAAATACCTAGATGAACATCATTATACAGCGTTGATACTGACGGTCAGGGCAGGACTTACGGGGCCGGGGGCCCCTGGACTTGAGGTTATGTTTGGGCCCCATACCTATACTACAAATGCCCTCAACTAGAACATTATTATGGAGTAACACAAAATACACAAAAATTTAAATATGCTTTCAGGTTCATATACTGTATACAATTAATAGGCAACATGTCTAGCCTAGTCAAAGTTTAGATGTAATATTAAATAGTCATTATAATACAATAAACAGGATGTGATCTCTCAGTTGAGAGCTCAAAACCCTGAAATAACATTGAGCAGAAAAAACAAAGAGATGTATTATTATGAAAATGTATTGTCATATCTGTGTCTTTTTATGTCAGATTCTTAAATTTAATAAATTCAATCTGAATAAAAAAACATGTTGGCTATTAACAATCAAATGAAATCACTATAAA
>NW_015505573.1:1689597-1699483 GCF_001515645.1 Sinocyclocheilus grahami
TTATGTCAGATTCTTAAATTTAATAAATTCAATCTGAATAAAAAAACATGTTGGCTATTAACAATCAAATGAAATCACTATAAACAAAATCCATAGATGGATTTTGCACAAGTTATGTTAAGTTTAAATACATTTTAATGTAGAAATATTAAATGATTGCAAAAATGAAATAATTAGCTACTTTTTAAAAATATGAAACTGCAACCGCCAGTAGGTGGCAGCAAGTGACTGTCTTAATGAGTGAGTTGAATCCATAAATCAACCGATTTGTTTAAAATGCTGATTCAATTAACTTAGCAAACGACTGCACTTATAGCCTGTTTGAACTATTTACTGGTGTGTGTAATTCTGAGAAACAAAACACTGTGTTGCTCGGAGACGCATTGATAGGGCAAAACAGAATTTTGTGTCTGAAAGTTACTTTTTACTTGTTGTTAATTGTACATTTGCCATCGTGCAGATATTCGGAAAAACAGGACTCTAGTTTGTGTGATAGGCTAACTCCTATATCGTAGGCATTCACTCATTAAATGCAGGGTTCGTTCAACCAATAAATTTCAATGACTTTTAAGGCAATATTCATGACCTAATGCTCCATTATTTTACACAAATGTTCAGATTTATCATAGCATATGCTAAGGAAAATGAATGATTATTAATGCTATTTGTTTGCTTTATAATAAGCACAGGCTGCGACTGTGCCAGACGTTACTTCATGCAGAGAACATAAGTTAGGCTACATAATCACATAACTGAATGCCAGAATGTTAAGTATATTGTAATTTGCTTAGCCAGTATTATAAATTAAACTCAGGACCTGAATTTCGTTTTAGAAACAGCTTTGGTGGAAAAAATACAGGTTCAGAAATGCTGCAGAAATGGAATAAACTGTAAATTAAAAACAGTAAATTCACTGTAAATTAAACAACAGATTAATTCTTAAAATTAAAGTTACAAAAGTTATTCAGTCAAGAGCAGTGAGTGATTTTGCCTTTTGTTGTTAAAATTAATTAACAATAACCAATAGGCCTAATTAATTAATATTGTTAACATTAACATTTGTTATGAAAGTGAGCTTTTAGTATACCTGCTGTCTTTCAGTCTGTGTTAAAGAACAAAAAATAAATAAAAAATCACTCTGCTCAAATCTGCTCTTGACTAAATAACTTCTTCATATTTAATATGGATTAATATATAAATATAATCTATGACTTTATACATCATAGTATTTTGTTCCTGAATAGTAGCAGCTACTGTTAATTTTAGGCTAGCCTACCTGAAAAAGTTAAAGCACAGTTTGTTTCATTTGTATCCTTGTGCTATTGCTAGTAACGTGTTCATTTATACTGACCGTTTAATTGTCTTTATGTAACATTATTTATTAAAATGCAAGGTTACTTGAGTCAGAAACACTGAAAACAATAACTTTTTCTGGAGGTGTTTGTGAGGCGGCTTCATGTGCGCGTGCTTTGGATGTGACCGTGAGCGCCCAGAAAACTAGTTTGGAGCGCACGAGTACCGACTGAGTTAAAACGACTTAAAAAGACGTGCAAATGATAAACTTTTGTGATGATACAACACTGACCCGATTAGGCAAGTGACAGTCCTGTCAGCTGAGCTAAAGTCTTGTATGGCAGCCTGCAGCAGCTCTCTTAGTGCAGACGAGATGCGCTGATATGAGGCAATTTTGAGAGAGCGAGAAGATGCGGTACACGCTGATTTCAAATGATTGACTTAATCTGATATTCTGTGTGAATTTATTTTTACTTATCTAACCTACATTGTATATTAAATAAATGTTTGCGGGAATTTTCCAAACGTGCGAAACCTGCAGGAATGCGTAAAACCATAATGCGCAATCCCGCACCGAGATTCAGGACGTGATTAAACAAATATTCTATTATATAGAGATTTGTAAAATAAATTTCCACGACTTTTCCAAAGCTTTCTGGGTTTTTCATGACCATACGAACCCTGTAAATGGCTATTTTTATTTATGTCTTGATGAAATTTCTGCTCCACTTTGTGTGGTGGCAGTGAGACGGGACAAAGTCCCTGTAAGATATTAGGGTATTCTATAGTCTTTGGAAGGGAGAGAGCGCTCAAAACTCCTCAGATTAATTTAGTGGAACATTAATTAATATAATATAGAATCATCCTCTGTAAAGAAGTGAGGCGTGAACGTGAGAATTTATCATTATCTTTCTAAATGTTAGCTCTTTTGGGCTAAAGGCTTAATGGAACCGTTTAAAGCAGTCATGTGATCACAAATTAATCGGCGATTCGACGCAGCGCAGACGTGATTTAATACGTGCGTCCTTTTTCTATGTGAAAAAAATCATAAATTCCAGTTTATGCTGTTTGATTATGGCTTCGAATGTCGTAGTTGGAAGCTGGGAGTTGTTAGCCCCGACTGGCCCGTGCATGCTGTTGAAATGTGGCTAATAATTTCTGACTGGCACATAACTGAACAAATGTAAACGGGTTAAGGCGGGGCCCCGCAGCCAAGTCAAGCCCAATGGTAAGTCCGGTGTTACGAGATTTTCGGTTTCCAAGATTTTCGGTTTCAGTGGGCGGAGCATACATGAATATTCATGAGTTTGCCGGACATGCGCGTGGAACCAAGCGGAACTGAGAATTTCAGCAGGTTTAATGGAATATTAAAAAAAAGTTAATATATTTACAGTGTTGCACAAACTACATTTGTTCATCATTTTGTAACAGTTTATAATGTTTTTATTAGTTTGCACGTTTTGTGCAGTCGTCGCTGACTGAATGACTGCAGACATTCAGCACACTTAACTTATTTAACTTTTAATTAATTTTGATTTCAGTTCGTTGTGCTGTAGCTTGCAATGCTTTAAATCTATGTCTGTTGTTAGTTGTTATCATTTGAGTACAACAGCTGAAATAAACTTGTATTTGTGGACTAATCGTTTTTCATCTATCCTGGTGTGATTGTTCTTAAACTGTTAGGCTTAGGCTATATTTACGAAATGAATAGGAATCTAAGATCACACACACAAGCATGGAAGTGTTCCTTTAATAAGTAAAATTTTGGTTTAAACAAAATTGTATGGACAAAAGTTTAAAAAGTAGCCAACATTTGGTACAGTGTAAATGAGAAAACAAATACTTAACTGCATTTTATGGAATGGAATAAGAAACCAATTTCATGTTAAAAAAATTATTTTATTAACAAATGTTCATAAGTGTGCTTGTTTTGATATGATATATACAATCCTGTTCTAAGGATTTGTATTAGTAAGGTTCTTTGTTCATGTTCACCAACTGCATCAGATTAAAAATATAAAAAAACATTAATAATTTTACAATTTAAAATAAAGTTTTTTTCCCGTGATGTCAGATCTCAACTTCTTCCCTTCAGTGTCTCATGATCCTTCAGAAATCATTCTAATATGCTGATTTGCTGCACAATAAACATTTCTGATTATTATCAAAGCTGAAAATGGTTGTACTGCTTAATGAGGAAAAAAAAATAACTTAAATGATTTTAGCAAATGGCTGCAATATAACAAAGAGTGAAAAATGTAAGGGGGTCTGAATACTTTCCGTACCCACTGTATATATATAAAAGCCTAATTAAGAGTATATGTATATGTTTGTGAAACTTTATGACTTAGCCTATAAATAATGTTGCATGAGTGTTTGTTGTGCATCAAAATAGACCATGCATTTTTATCAGTGATCATCATCGTGTATCTTCCAGGTACAGCGCAACACATGGTCAAAGAACAGATGACAGAGAATAACATCAGTGTAGGTTGCAAAATGTTTATTAGGCCACTGATATGGTAGTGAATGTTATTTCATTCATTGCCAGAAGATGACAGTTTTCAACCTTAAAAGGTAACAGAAGAGCATAAAAATAAATAATTGAAATGGTAGTTGGATCTGCGCTACTATTGGAAACCTGTGTAGCTGTAATCATCCAGGTGCTCTGGGATTTTTGGTTTCACTGCGCAAACGGAACCTTAAACCTTGTGATAATCTTAATTTGTACATTTATATTTGTTTGTGAAAATGTTTAACTATTTTACATTGGAAACATGAAAAAAAAAAAGTTTTTGCAGCAGTGTATGATTGTATCGTAGTTTACAACCAGACAGCAGACAATTCACAACCAGACAACATGGAGAATGTTGAACGGTGTAAGTTAAGACATGGATCATCACACCAGTATACAACAAAATATACATATATGTCCACAGATATGTTTATATAGGTTTATTTCATTTGTTGCAGGCAGTGATGTATTCAACAAATGATAACAACTAATAACAGACACAGTTATAATAAAGCATCGCAAGCTAGAAATGAAGAGCACAAAGAACTGAAATCAATGTATAGGCTACAACTAGCTGAAGTTTGCTGTGCTTTATCCTAACATTACACAAAGAATGCCTGCAATCATTCAGTCATGGACGACTGCACAAAACGTGCACTGTAAAATAATAAAAACATTATAAACTGTTACGAAATGATAAACAAATGTAGTCTGTGCAACACTGTAAATATATTTAACTTTTAAAAATATATATATTCCATTAAACCTGCTGAGATACAATGAGCGTGAACTGAAATTCTCATTTCCACTTGGTTCCACGCGCATGTCCGGCAAACTCATGAATATTCATGTATGCTCCGCCCACTGAAACCGAAAATCTCGGAAACCAAAAATCTCGTAACACCGGCCATGCTGACGGTGGTCATGGGCCGTGTAATAAAGTGAAATTAAATAAATTAATTAAATACCACATATTTTTTTAAAGAAATTGTTCAAATCTAAACAAAATTTGACTAATGTGATATTTGTGTAGGCTGTGTGCATTTTTATGCTTTTTTTTCTTCAGGTATCACTCTATAGACCTTAGTCAGGTTTGACACCACATTGAATTTAACACTGACAAAAATAAGACTGTGAGGGAAAGATTTACAGTATTTATGATGGCACGCACTGAAGGTCCTAGGTCATGTAATTTTCACAACTTAAATTTTTTACGGAGTTTCTGTCTGCTGAAAGTTTTTATAGATTTTTTTCGGAAAGGCGATTCGTCAGCTGAGCACTCAGCATGTTGTTAAACAACAGAACAATCCACTGAATGGAAGTGTACTTCTATCTCTCTCAGCCTTGTTTTCATTCCTGTAAAAAATTAAATATGGTGCTACCTTGACTAAGGCCAATTCACTTTGTGTGATGAACGCAATTTGTATGATTCACAGAGTCACTGCCTATGTAAAGCGATCCAAATCAGTCATTTTTGAGGTTCAGTTCTGAAAGGCAGAGTCAAGTGATGTTGTTTTCATTTGAAACACTGCAGGTACAATCAGTCCTGTTAAGTTAACCGTCAGTAAAACTTGCTTTTCCTACTTTATCTCAAGTTCTTTCCGATATTTCTAAGTACAGTCATAATCCCATGAAGCTGAAGTGCGTTGGGACCGGTAAAGTGTTGAGAAAAGTTGGGCTCAATTCAAGTTTTATTACAGGGCGAGTTTATACTGGCACCAGGACAGTCAATACGATCACTCTCTTCTCATATGGCCATATCTCACTCTGCAAACTCAGTCGGACAGTGCGAGTCTTTTCATCTTCGGCGTCAGGATTTTTCATTTGCCTTTCTGAAGGGGAATCATTTTCCTGTGTGAGAAGCAATAAAAGTGCAATCGCATTAGAAAGGCAGAGCAATCAATATATCACATTGACTGCTGAACCTGAAATCACAGAGCTGCACTATTGTGCTCTCCACTGTCACGATATAAGTATTGTTTGCTGTGAGGTTTTCTGATTACTATCATTGTTAAACACATTTTAGACTTTTAGCCAAATGCATGCCTGTCTCTTGCAACTCTGGATTTTAATATGCATCATTTAATGTCATAGTTTTAGAGCTCATCTGCATCAGTCTTTTGCATTATTGATGTAATATTATATGAAGCAAAATAAACATGGAAAACCACTCTTGATAATTTGCACAACAGACAATTGCACACAAGAGTTTGTCATGTGTACGTGGATTGATAACTAGTATAAGAAGCACTGAAGCAAATCATTGCACTTCATTCAATTCATTCAATCATGGATGCATTGCAAATAACCAATACGGTGTCCATCAAAACAACTTTTTTTTTAAATAAGTAAATAGTTTTATTCAGCAAGGACTCATTCAATTCAAAAGTGACTAATATATTTTACTTGCACTTCATTCAATTCATTCAATCATGGATGCATTGCAAATAACCAATACGGTGTCCATCAAAACAACTTTTTTTTAAATAAGTAAATAGTTTTATTCAGCAAGGACTCATTCAATTCAAAAGTGACTAATATATTTTACATTGTTACAAAATATTTAGATTTCAAATAAATGCTGTTCAGTGAACTTTTTATTCATCAAAGAATCCTGAAAAAAAGTATCATGGTTTCCACAAATACTGTATATTAAGCAGCACAATTGTTTTTAACACTGTTAAAAATAATAAATGTTTCTTGTTCAGCAAATCAGCTTATTAGAATATTTTCTGAAGGATCATGTGACACTGAAGACTGGAGTAATGATGCTGAAAATTCAGCTTCGCACCACAGGAATAAATTACATTTGAAAATATATTCAAGTAGAAAACAGTTCATTGTAATTGTAAAATTTTAATTATATTAAGTTAAGTTGTCATTTTTAAGTTAAAGGGGTCATATGATGCTTTTTTAAAGATCATTATTTTGTGTATTTAGTGTAACAGAATATGTTGACATGCTTTAATGTTCAAAAAACACATTATTTTTCAAATACTGTACATTATTGTAGGTCACCTATGCCCCGCCTCTCTCAAACGCTTTGTTTTCTACAAAGTCCCTCCTTCCGACGAGCGCAGTCTGCTCTGATTGGCCAGCTGACCCAGTGCATTGTGATTGGCCGAACACCACAAGCACTCGTCGGAAATGTAACGCCCCTTACCATAATCGCGAGCTTCAAAATATTTCCACATAGTGAGGTAGATATGTGGGGGCGTGTTAGAACAAGCCGTTTTAGGGGGGTGTGGCAGAGTCTTAACTTTGATAAAGAATATCTTTTTGATTTTGAGACTTTAGTCTTTGCAACTTCAGGGATCTTATCTGTGCACAATCAGCTTGTAACACTCCAAAGAGAAAGGAAAACTTGAAATCGCATCATATGACCCCTTTAAGGTCTTATGCCATGATTGCAGGTTCAGAAAGTATATGTTAAAGTGGTTTTAAATACAGATTTGTATTTATTAATTTATTTTTAAGCATTTAACTTTTATGTGAGTAAAAAACTAATTGTGCTGATTTTCTCGAGCTCTTTGAAAATTTTTAATGGTCAAATAAATGCCACTGTACTTTGTTTTGTTATTAGTTTTATTAGCCATTGCTTAAATGTCATACAGAACACAATATCAGCAGTTTCCAGAGATGCAGCATGTTTTCGCTTTCTAGCACTGAGCTGACACAGAAGCGTGCATTTTTGTAGTTCCACTTCTTGAGTAAACACCTGTGTACAAAGGGAAGGAAAGATCTGTGTAAAATGAATGCATTATTTTGGCACTCTGGGGCTTATTCTTGTGTATTAGTATATGCAGAGTCTTGCATTTTAAGTGGTAAGACAAGCACAAGTAGCAGTAAATATAAGAGCGGAAAAGAGAGGAAAAAATATAGAGCGCGAGAAAAAGAGATGATGAATGGAGTGACACGGTTGTGTCATTTCAATTCCGTAAATTCAGGCGATAAATTCAATTCATGAAGCAATTTCATAACTCGGGAAATCCTGCAATGGATGCCCTCCTGTCTTGTTTTGCACTGAACTCATGCTGTTTTGCTACTGTGGAAGAGGAATGAATATTTAAACATCACAGCTCAACACATACATTTGAAATTAAATGATATATTGTTAATGTAAACTAACTGGTCAGATACATGGTTGTAACTTGCTTTTATATTTGTAGACAAAGTTGAGGTGTTCCTCTTTCATTCCTGAAGACTGAAGAGACAAAAGAAGACACGACAATGTTTCTGATAAGCGAACATGAGCAGATGAAGCCCACTGGTTTTACTGAGAACTTTATAGTGCACTGGAATGAGTTAGTGAGACAGTCAGAGGAATGGCTGCCGCCCTAGGCAGTGCACTTGCCTTATAGTTCTAGCTTTATTACTGGCTAAATTAGACTAGTTAATGGAGATCCACTCATTAAATACAGTGAATGGGAGAATAAAAGAAGAGGATCAGAAAAATGAAGACTCATTTCCATTGGCATCAATGTCAGTCATAATGAATGCACACAATGGGCCTCATTCATGAAACACGAGCAGAACGAATTTTTGTGTAATCCGTTCGTAATATATTTGTAATTTGTATTGTTTCCCAATTTGAGTTAAACAAAGGACGCTGCAGTAATTCAACTAATCGACTCTTTTAAAAAGTAGTGAACTACTAAAAAGTGACTAACCAGTTTTTAAAGGGGTCATATGACGTTGCTAAAAAGAACATTATTTTGTGTATTTGGTGTAATGCAATGTGTTTATGCGGTTTAAGGTTAAAAAAACACATTATTTTCCATATAATGTACATTATTGTTGCTCCTCTGTGCCCCGCCTTTCTGAAACACGTCGATTTTTATAAAGCTCATCGGTCTGAAAAAGTGAGGTATACGCTGATTGGCCAGCTATCCAGTGCATTGTGATTGGCCGAATGCCTCAAGCATGTGACGAAAATGTTAAGCCCCTTAACATACTGTGACGCCGTCTCCCAGCAGGACGAGACAAAACCAATAAAACCCATTACAAATGAAGCATTTGTTGCATCAAGTGAGGACATAATTACTGATTAGAATGGCTTATACTGTCTTTTTACGCGTTGCGTTGCATATCGTGCTGCGTAAACATAAAACCACGTCTGCATTTGTGATCGGACAAACAACAAGCCTACTCTACACTGCTCAAAACTCGCAAATCATCAGTGGCAAATTATTTAAATATAAAAAACGTACTTACAGGCTGTGAGTCAGAAGCACCAGACTGACCTTGCAAAGTTGGAGCTGCCCAACTTTATAGAAACAGCCTTTGTGCCACAGACGCAGTGTAGGCTACTGGTTCAGGAAACAGTCCTCATCCTCCATAAAATGTGCTGCACACATCTGAATATTTGGGTTGAACTGTTCTGGAACAGTGTTGTAAATACAACTTAACCACTGATTTCTAGTCGTGTCCTCTTTTGGAAGACCCAACAAAGTAGTTTCGCTTTCACAACGAAATGCACAGCAACTCCACAACATGGCATCGGCGGCAACAATACTACAGCAAGAATTAAAGTTACGCCTTCTTTTTTTGCGTGAACATTTGGGCGGCGTTATGCAAATCTTCCCACATCATGACGTAGACATGTGGGGGCGTGTTAGAACGAGCCGTTTTAGGTAGGCGTGGTTGACTCTTAACTTTTATAAAGAATATCTCTTTGGATTTGAGACTTTAGTCTTTGCAACTTTACAGATCTTCTTTATGCACCAAGAGCTTGTAACAGTCCAAAGAGAAAGGAAAAATTTAAATCGCATCATATGACCCCTTTAAGGGAGTAAAATCATAAGAATATTGGCATGAATCTGACATCTGTGATTATTATTACAGCTGCCGGTTACAATTAAAATATTGAATTTTCTTTCAGATTGGGATTCGATGAGGTTTAAGGTTTACTCTGTAATAGGACCCATGGTATTTTTAAAATAAATCCACGGTACTTCAACACGGCTTCCCATTAACAAGCTGAAGGGGTTGCAATCCCCAGTTCAAGCCTTAGAGGAGTCTTAAACTGCTAATACAAACAGATACACAGACAGACAGGAAACTCAATATGGCAGCGAG
>NW_015505573.1:1699824-1711892 GCF_001515645.1 Sinocyclocheilus grahami
GGGAAAAATAGCAGAGTGAACATTCCTTAAAACATCTTTCATGTTATATATATATATATATATAATGTTTATAATGTTTTATTAGACTTTTATAAAAAAATCTTAATTTAATGTTGAGAAAAATATTTCTACTTTAATTTTTGGTGCCACTGTAAGCTATACAGATACTGTATTAATAATTCTTAGAATTTATATATAGATATCAATTAGAGCGTTTGTCCTCTAGAAGACAAATATGACATTCAACATTAGTTCTCAAAGTATTTGAAAACTGCTATGAAGGGGAAGATTTTCAGCCAAAAGTGACTTAAATATCATTGCTCATACAAAGCTTATCCTATGATTTCAGGAGGCTTGGAGGACTATATCACTTTCCAGCCTGTAGACATATTTTAACCTTGCACTTTTTTATGATTATAGAGGAAAAGCACTTTAAGTGTCTTTTGACACAGATTTTTCTATATGATCAAATATTTCATGCACACCATTTTTCATAGTCAAAGGCTTATGTATTTCAGCAGCACATAAAAGCCCTGAGCACCGGCTATGAATCCCTCTGGTGCACATGGCCCTTTGTCTTCAAGAGGACAAACTCTCTAGAGCAATAGATTCTAAGAATTAATAAATTTTTAGAATTTTTAAAATTAAAAATATTTTTTTTAAAGTAAAAATATTTTTTCCCAACATTTAAGGAAAAAGATTTAATTAAATTATTTTGATTAGATATTTCTTAGATAAATATTTAATAAAACATTTAATTAGATGTTTCTCTCATCTACTGCACTGCTGATCATTTGGAGCAATATGCCAATATATTGCCATATTTTATAAATAAAATTTAGCCCAGTTTTATTTGTTCTACTTTACAGTTTTTATTTTTATTTAAACTTATTGTAAATGTATATGAAGCTGAGAGAACTGCTACATGCGTTTATTGCGCTTACAAATGTTGGCTATAGTGCATGGTAATGAAGCCCTGCAGAAGGTAAGATGTCTCTTTCTCTCCTTCTCTCTGTTTCTCCTCAACCCGTCTGGGTCTAATACTGGCTCCCACCACTCGTGGGAGATGCTGACATTTAACAGCACAAGTCAATCCGTTTCCATATGTCCTCGCTGTTGTTTGGGTTCTTGTGGTGTTTTGTAAAAGCTTCCAATCATACAGATATTAATAGATCAGAAACTAATAGGGTCTTATCACAAGGAATGAACATTTCTACTACTGTTGCATTACTCAAAGCTTACTTTCCAGTGCAATGATTTCTGAATGATCATATAACACTGAAGACTAGAGTAATGATGCTATAAATTCAGCTTTGCATCACAGGAATAAATTACATTTTAATATATATTAAAATAGAAAACAGTTATTTTAAATTGTAAAAATATTTCATACTATTGCTGTTTTTACTGCATTTTTAATCATAAATGCAGCCTTTGTGAGCATAATAGACTTTCAAAGACATTAAAATATTAAATCCAAACTTTTAATATTTTAACATCGAGCCCATGGAAATGCTGAATGCATCCAAAGGTCTGTCTTTTGTAACTTTCTTATGCAAAACCTCCTTCTGTCTCCTTTACCTCCCCTATGCTTTTAGGCAATACCGGTTCTTTGCTAAGGATGCCTCTAGTATTGCTTCAGCAAAGTTAATTCACAAACGCAGAGACATCCTGCATGTGAAAAACATTTTGTGAGGAACAATTTGTGTGTTGTATAGGCACAGGAACATTCAAATACACTGTTTTACCTACAGTACAGCTACAGGTTTGAAATGACATAGGTTAGTAAATGGTTACAGGACATTAATTGCAGGGCTCATGGTTCTATTAGAACATTTCATGCAATACAAAAATGCAATGTGCAAGAATAAACATTAAACAACAATTTGCACAGTGTCCACAAAATGTCTCCTATCTCCTATTTTCTGATGTTTTGCAGATTTGATCAGAAGAGGAAAGAACCATATGATGGCAAGAGAGAAATCTCTCCATAGAATGCATTGCCAGGAACTCTCTATGACACAGCATCTATAGATTTTTTTAGCTCAAGGCCAGAGAGTTCTGACATATGTCCACAATTTTGTTTTTATAAGTAATTTTCCAACCAGCATTGCCCAGAGGTTGACAAGGTGACCTCGTTTTCTGAAGAGAAAAATTCCCCATATCTGAGGCAGCATGCCTTGCCTTTCCTCCCCTCGATGTGATGTTGTGGTCCTGTTGTAAACTGTAAATAAAAATGCATTCTTGTGATGTTTTTCTCAAGGCAAGCCTTGTAGTTGCTGGCCTTCTGCAGAAGTTTGCAAAAAAAAATAACCTGACTGAAGATTTCCCTTTATGCAAAACCATGCGGTCAAGGTCTGTCTCTATTGAGAACACAATAAAAACATCTGAATGAAGCAGACAGGAAACGGTTCACATGCACTGCAATTGAGAATGGATGCTTTCAATAAATACCCACATGTTGTATTTTTTCTGGTTTCAGTGTGTCAAATTATTGAAATGAATGTGAATGAAAGCCATGCATTGGAGTCGTATTTTATAATCATTGAATAAAACAAGAGAAAAATCAAAATCAAGTAAATAAATAAAATCTCAAAAGCATGTTTGGAAGGAATAGACTGTGGTTTAGTCCTGTGGGAGATCATTATGGACTCTCTCACAGTCTAACAAACGAACCCGGACGAACGCTCCCTGCAGACTGCGAAAAGCTCCAGGGGGAAAAAAAATACAACTAATAATATTAGCTAATAATAATGAAAAGCAGCAGGGATTCTGAATATCACAGCATCTGCCAATCGCTAATACAGACAGTGAGATAAAGCAAACTGTGTCCAAGGATTAGGATAATGTTATTTTTATTTTTTCCAAGAAGTGGATTTCATGGAAAGTCATTATCTTTTTTTGCAATTTTTTTTTAAATCCCAGGGATGAGCTCTCTCTGCACTTACATGGCATGTGTTTTTTAAATGATGAAGCATGTTTCATTCAGAAGTGATCAAGTGTGCAAAGTATTCACTTTCAAGAGTGAAAGCTCTCAGAAAAATAAACAACAACAACAAAAAAGTATAACATATGTCACCTGTGCAAAAGGTACACCTCTGCACCTTATTTACCCCTAAAATGTGCATATTAGTTCCAAATTGCTACACATTAGAAAGAATACTGCTCCAGTGATAGCTTTTCCTTTTGTACCTGAGAATGAAGGATGTAGGGCAAAAACAGGGGGTGTAAAGTTATGTGCCGGTTAGCACATGGACAATTAGGCCTGGTACACCCAAACCTCACTGGACTCTCCTTGTGAAAATTAACCATGGTTTTTAGTAAAGTAAAAATAGTAACCATGTTTTTTTGGCAGATTGATTTGTGTAAAACAGTTTTAATACAAACACCGTGGTTAAACAAGTGTAGCAAAACCATGGTTAATTTGTAGCTATGTTTAACTACAATAACCATAGTTATGGATTTATTTGTAGTAAAACCATGGTCAATTTTTGTAAGGGTGACTATAACTTCCAGCTCAATAAGCGAGTCAGATGGTGATACATTATGCAAAGAATCTGCGCAAAGGATCATGGGAGCCGAAGTGTCCATCAGTTGTACCCTTCGAAATCCTTCATTCCGAAGGGCCCTTTGAAGTGGCCAGTTTTGAGCACTTCGGTTTGGAACGACCCTTCAATATGGTGGCCATGATTGTTTTCACTCTGAAGTGCCCTTCGGAGGGCGATATATCCTGTGTGGAACGCACCGTCTGGTTTTGATGCACTAAAAAGATCCAGCTCATTCGTTCGTGAATTCGCCCGCACTAGTCACGATAGGCTAGTTTGTTGATTCACTGAAAATAACCTGTTCATAAGAGTCATTCGTTTGGGAATCTGGTCACGATGTTCTCGATTCAGTGAAACGAACTGGTCAAAGGAGTCACTTGTTTGGGTTTCGGAACACACTGGTCACATGTTTTTGATTCACTAAAAAAAACGCCTCATAAAATCGGACCACACTGGTCATGTTGTATGTTTGCGTGCAGCTCCCACATCGAGAACTCAGTAGAAAGACGTTTCTTGCCATCATTTCGCGGTACGTGGCCTTTTTATTGAATCAAACTCAACAGACAGCAAACACATTAAGAACTGAGATAAAATGTCATTTATTTTGCCGTGGTGTAGTGTAGGCAGCTACTTCTCAGAGGGCATTCTGGCACCGTCATTGAGATGAATGGGAACGCTGGCTGTTGCTAATGAGCATCAGGTTTACATAACACGTTATTAGAATGATTTTAATCTCTTTACCTATATAATTATCTTAGCTAATAATGTTTTAATGACATTTTTATTTGAAAACAAACGTCACTGTGAATGCTTTTTAACATTTTCCTTTCAACTTTATTATAATACCATGTCAAACAAATTGACAGCATAATAACGACAGAAATAGTCAAACACTTTACCATCAAACACATTTTGTGAGGAACAAGACTGCACATTTAACGTTTTCTGTATCTGTAAGAACATTCTGACAGCTTCTTTTAGGTGGCAACCATTTTTTCTTCTTCTTGAAATTAGCAATGTGTAAATTTGTTCTATTCTTTTGGCTTTGGGGTATTTTGTTAATTGAGAAAACGAGTCTGTTGCTTCGTGCTTCATTAAAGGAACTTCTTATTCCAATTCTTCTTATCTCAGTGCCTAAATCCAGCTCCTAATCAGTGCTATAGGACTCGTATGCTGGTTATTGCATATGGAGATAATCCCCTCCAGACAATCAGGTTAATTAGAGAGGCCGATTCTAATCACCAACTCATTACAGATATTAATTAGCACTGTACAGACCAGAACAAGTAAATTATGGTTGCTTAATTATCAATAGGCTGCAATGAGACAGGAACTGTATACAGCGTTAGCAGATCTGGGAATAGACACATCGTCAAATATGATGACAGAAGAGGTTGGTCAAGAAAACATGAGTACAGTAGAGGCATTTGTTTAGTATTTGGAGCACAGAAGGCATAAATCTGAGGTACTAAAACAGCTTGGTTGTCAGTCAGCAGCAGAAGGTCCAGCAGTGTGAGACCAGACGGTCATCGTCTCATATGTCACTCTGTATCTGGGTTTTAAGAAACAATCGGTCTTCAATGCAGGCGTGCGTCATCATGAGTTGGCAGGAGATTTCATTGTTGTGTTCACGGCCACCTGCTGCTTTCAAAAGTCAGGAGCTGGACTGGAAATATAAGGGCTTAATTAGAAATAAGGCTGATATACTTTCTGTGACGTACAAGGTAATTTTCAAGTCATTAATAAAAAGTCAGTTGAGTTAGTTCCAAATCTGCTTTCCAGTTAAAGCATGTGCTTCTAAACCAAATGTGCTTTTTATTTACATTCTTTGTGTCTTGTGAGTATTTTTGCTCATTTGTTTCTTTTACACTCTCAGGAGGATACATTTACATGACAATGATATACTAAAACTGAAAAGTTTTTCCTTTGTGTTTTTTGAGAAGTTTCACATATGGAAGACAGTGATGTCAAAATGATCCCTGAAAAAACATGTTTGCGCACGTACGCATTCCTGTAGATTGAACGCATTATATGTAAGCGCACAACCTCACTGTTTCACAAATTCATGCTTTTATAGTTTACACAGAGAGGATAACGGCATCATTTTCAAAAACTTGCACTTTGAAACCTGTTTTCAAAAGTTTCCATTTTCAGGCCCCCAAAATGTCGTTGTCATGTAAATTAATTTCCAAAATGTTTAATGTTTTTTTCAATTTTTAGTTGAAAACAGTGTCGTGTAAACAACCCCTCAGAAAAAAAGTTACAAAGATGCCACTGGGACAGTGTCCTAAGTAGGGCTTTAAAATTGATTAATCGTGATTAATCGCTTCCAAACTAAAAGTATGTGTACTGTGTATATTTATATGTGTATATATATATATACACTCTGTAGCGTATGGACCAATCAGACTCACCGTTTTTCATTAGATGTAACAAATCAATTATTCATTAGATTAACAAATAGTCACAGACCCCTCACCCAATAAACATACTGGGTGCCAGGATGTGGTTTCTGCGGGCACTGCTGCGGCATCTGAAAGAAGATGTGGCTTCTGCAGAAGCGGGCACTGCTGCGGTATCTGAGAAGAGAAAGAGGCTTCTGCCAAAGCGAGCACTGCTAAAGTAAAGTAAAGTAAAGAAAGTGAAGTAAAGATATAGGCTGCTGCAGGATCAGGCACTTCTGTGATATCTGAAAAGAAACTTTGGCTCCTGGGTATCGCTGGGGCATCTGAAGAGAGATTGTGGCTTCTGCGGAAGCGGGCACTGCTGTGGAATCTGAAAAGAGAATGTGGCTTCTGCGGAAGTGGGCACTGCTGCTGTGGAAATTAGCTGATGTTAAAGGACTCAGCTGATGAGGGTCCGGTGAGCTTCTTTGATATGGAAGCGGTCTGACCGAATCTAGGTCTTGAAGGCCTCTGACGTCCAGCGGCCGAGTGCCTGGATCTGAGGCTGGGAGAGGCCTTTTTGGGCAGCTGTGATGGCTGTGCCTATGCGGAAGAAGTGGCTGGTGTAATGATCTGCTGGGATGCCGGATAGCAGTAGAATGGACTTGAGGTGTTTTTGGAACCAGAATGTGTGGCGGGGCGATTAGAGTCGTCAACAAAAGCGGGTCAAATGGGAGTTTAGCCTGCAGGCTTCTGTAATGCAGGTAGGCTAGGAAGGTTTGGTATGTTGGATTGGTGACTGGAGATTGAAGATATAATGAAGTGGGCTCTTTTCAACTGGTCTGTCTTGCTTGCTCAATGAATAAGAGATTGATTCGGTACCTTGCACTGATAGGTCTGAAAAGGTTGGGTGGATTTTTGGATTGAAGCAAGACGTGATGGTGAGTTCCGAGCATCTGATGATACCGAAGAGGGCCAATATGAACATGGCGTCGAGCGTGCAGGCATTGTGAATGGAGTGGTAGCCTCTGCGGAGGAAATGCATTGGTTTAGATATCTAGAGTTATTGGCTGTCTAGCGTCTGGGCGGGTGGGTTGGGCTGTTTGGATGCCTTTGAGGAGCATGGATTTCTGTGAGCTGGCTATTTCTGGGGAGAGTGAGCCGAACATGAGCTTGTGGAAAAATTGAATTCCGCTTAGGTAGCCTTTGATGGAGATGAATGAGGTGATGGTGAGCAGGAAATAAATAGGCAAAGGCAAGATGTTAGCGTGGTGGAAATTTTAAAACCATTCCAAGTGGTTGAGACAGCCTGAAGAATAGAATTGAGGGCGGGATATCGGGAAGATGTTTTTTACGGGAATATCGGCGCCAGCAGCCTGAATTTCTGGAAAGCAGAATGGGGGAGAGTGTCAGCTATTTGATTTTTGGGTCTGGGATTGCATTTAAAATGAATTGGTGGCAAGCTGAAGTCCAAATGAGACGTCTTTGAAAAGGCATTAATGCAGGGGAATGGGACCGGCCTTTATTGATGCAATGCATGGCCGCTTCGTTATCGCTGTGTGCTACGATGCTGGTGGTGGACCATTCTTTCCCCCACAGGGCCGCTGTGGCGACTAGAGGATATAACTCGATATAACTCTATATAACTCTAGATGCGCGGCTGGGATGGAGCCAGGAGGCGAGATGATAAAAAAAAATAATCTAAAAGGTGGATGAGGTAAGGGATTGCGTAATTATTGGAGAGAATCCAGCAGATAGCCTCTGATAACATGTTGACATTTTTTGGTTTGCTATGCGGGCTGGAGGCCACTGAAAATAAAAAGGGGTTATTAGTAATGGGAGGAAAAGTCTGAGATGTGTGGGCCTGTGTTGCAGGCGGAGACAGACTCTAGGCCACAGAAAGTAAGCGGGGTTCGTGACATCCTGAAGAGCCTGTGTAGCCTGTGCCACTAGCGGAGGTAACAGGACGGAAAGACGGAGATGTGAGGGCCTGTGTTGCAAGCGGAAGCAGCTTCACGCTTGTTTCAGCTGCTGTAGCTGTCGGCATCGGGAAAGTGGAAGGGTTAGTGACATTTGGCGGGACAAGTTGAAATGCCTGGGTAGCCTGCAGTGTTGCCGACTTAGCAATTTGTTGCTAGATTTGGCAATTCCTCCAGCTTTGTTCGCAATAATACGTTTCCGTTGAAAATTTATCTTTTCCTCTTGTTTTGGCCTTCCATCCACACTAAGGATGAGGAGTCCAGGAAAACTGAGCTTTTGAAACGCTCTCCAGAGCGGGTAAATTTGAAAATGCTGTTTTCAAGTTGTAGCAGTATGGACTGTGGAAACGGAGGCTTTTGAAAACGATGACGCATGTTTATTCATGTGACGCATATTGTACCAATAGACATATTTATACCGGTAACGTTAATTGTGCAGTTATGTGCTATTCACTTTCACACTGTTGCTAAAGATATTTACTTTGCACACTCTTAATATAACAGGCCTAAAAAGACAACAGAAAATTTACTCACGATTACTGTCCTGCGGCAAAACACGAGGACAGTTGCGTTTTAGATCCATTCTGAGTGAGCACGCCATGGGCGCATCAGTGAATGATGAAATATTTCCGTAAATGAATTGATCCTGCCAGAATAATTGCTTGAAACTTATTATGTCTGTTCCGTCTGTATCATCTCAGTGAGATTTTATACATGCACAGTAAGGCGAATGTAACACTTTCAGACATTTCAGTGTGAATGATAAACTTTGGAAAAACGCCTGGTTTACGTCATGGTTAAAAAATTGCATCAACATCCGTTTATGTCATAACGTCGTTTAACAAACTTTAGGCACGAAACCTGCATTTAGCGACTTCACCTGAAAATTAATTAATTTGCAACACGGCCTGCGCCACTAGCAGAGGCAGCCTCGAGCTAGCGTCTGCTACGAGAGCTGGAGGCCCAGCTGCGGCCGGAAGAGCCGCAGTGAAAGGATGAGCCGAGTGAGGCTTTGCTGCAGTGAGAACTGGGACGTGGACCAGGCTCGTTGGTGGCCTGCTGCTGCTGCGACCCAGCGCTCGAGGAGAACCGGGTCTTGTGCGGGACGATGGTGGTGTCGAGCGAGGCGAGCTCGGGTCTTTGCACGGTCTATTGGCTGCCTTGACGGCTGGAGTGGATTTAGGAGTGAGGTTTGCTAATTTGCAGGGTGATGAATAGATTGTGCAAATCCGCTTTTTTTTACCCTCCGCGAGAACGGAGCGTCGAAATTAATCAGCGTTTGCCTCAGGCTTAAATACTGTCCACTTTCCGATCGGAGGAGTTGCTGGTACAGCTGAATAATATGAGGATGCCGGGGAAGTTGGAAGTCCCGCTAGTGGAGGCAAGATTAAGCCTCGTCGTCGTGGAGAGTGTGTGGCTGATCAAGAAGAGCGGCGGCCGCGATAAAGCCTGGTGCTCAGTGGCCGTGTCTGGCGGAGAAGGAGTGATCATGGGGCCAGCAAATTGTGGCGGAGGATCTGAAAAATCCCCAGTAACGGTCTCGTCGTTGGACGGGAAAAATTGGGTCTGTGATAAAAGGCAAGAGGAGCGAACCGAATGCTGAAATACTGTAGAGAGAATGAAGGTAAGATGGGCTATTTATAGCTGATAGGATAGATGGCGCAGTTCCTGATGATGAATTGGCTGGGTTAATTATCTGAACGTGCTCTTCCCGAACTTTGTTAATAAAACATCATTATATTTTTTAAAAGCATTTATTAATCTTTGGTAACGTTAGAAAAATATATTAATTAATGTTAAACAACTTTTTATTTAAAAAATACACACACACACACACATATGTGTGTGTGTGTGTGTGACTAAATATTGGAATTAACATTAAGTAATATTAATAAATGCCTTGGAAGTATTGTTAATGGTTAGTTCATGTGAACTAATGAAGTTAAAGGCAGGGTAGGTGATTTGGTTTGTGTGTGTGTGTGTGACTAAATATTGGAATTAACATTAAGTAATATTAATAAATGCCTTGGAAGTATTGTTAATGGTTATTTCATGTGAACTAATGAAGTTAAAGGCAGGGTAGGTGATTTGGTTCAACAACTTTTTTCTTATGCTGGTTATGCTGGTCTTTTCACATCCCCATAGCAATCACTGCTTTAAGTGGTCTAAATTGATTTATATGTATTTATATCGTCAGTGAAAGGTGTAGGACCATAAAATGTTCGTCCAATCAGATTCCTTGGATTACAATAGGCTGTCCAACCTGCCTGTCAACGTATATATTTGCATACCTCTGATCACGCTGACAAGATAAGTCAATAGCGCGTTCCATTACGCTTTTGCAGACCGACCGAGAATGGGAGGTGTTTTTATTGTAATATTATGCGCTTATACAGTAATGTTTTCTCTGTTGTTATTTGGTTTTAATGACATATTTACTTTTGCAGACTGAACATTTCTTGAACTGTCCAATGTAAAACTAGGTTATAATGACCATTTCTAGCTGGATGTTTTGAGTTAGTCACAGTGCATTCTGTAACTGATTGGAATGCATCTATGATATATTGATAGGCAGCTCAGTGTTCGGTACAAAGCCATCATTTCACTGCCTCTTTCATTAACCTAATATATTCAAAGTGAATGGCAAAAAAGAGAGTTGCCTGAGACAGACTGAGACCTTGATGTGCCTAAATTCAGACAGTGTGACCTGGATCTCCATTCAGCCCAGATTCTTATCATTTATATTCCTGTGTGAGCACCGCTGCGCTGCTTTAAGCATCAGGCGTCTAACACTGACTGCTGGAGTTTTAATACAACACTGAACAGAGGCCGCTGGAACTGGTAATAAAGAGTCCTTTATCAAAGACATGCTACCACTGCTTATCTTGTAATTGGGAGAAGAACACAAACCTGATTCATGAAGCATGTCACTTGAATATAAATTCACTGTGCCATGTTAAACTGTGCACTTTTAATTGTTTTTGGGACTTTTTCCATTTTATTAGAAAAATTCCTCGCAACTTAAGTGCTCTAGAAGCCTGACCTCATATCACCATTGCATATTTTGTATAAGCTTATTAAATGATTCATACCACAAAAGAGTCAGTGTAGGCTATAATATCTCAGGGGTGTCTTTTGGTGAATTTCACGAAACTTGTCAAGAATATGTCCAGATCACATTTTGCTGTGCTAATAATAATAATAATAATAATAATAAAATTAATAATAGGCAATATAATAAATATATAAAAATACAATTATAAAACAATTATGTAATAAAAATAAATGATAAAATAAAATGCTGCAAACAAATAAGTCAATAATGCCATCTCAAGGATGTATTTTTGTGAATTTCATGAAACCCATCAAGAATATGCCCAGATCACATTTCACATAAATAAATAGCAATGTATTAAATAATAATAAAAAAAGGAAAATAAAATATTTTTTACAGATGTGGTATCTTGTAATTGGGAGAACAGTGACCTTATTAAGTGAGTGAAGTGACATGTGGCCAAGCATGGTGACCCATACTCGGAATTAGTGCTCTGCATTTAATACTTAGGACCATGTGATATTTCAGTTTTTCTTTTTTAATAAATCTGCAAAAATGTCAACAATTCTGTGTTTTTCTGTCAATATGGGGTGCTGTGTGTACATTAATAAGGAAAAACAATTAACTTAAATGATTTTAGCAAATGGCTGCAATATAACAAAGAGTGAAAAATTTAAGGGGGTCTGAATACTTTCCGTACCCACTGTATATATATTTGGCCTCAATTACATTTTATTAGAAAAGTAACGTAATTTACTGGAAAAGAACATAAGTGCTCAAGGAAGCCAGGGAAATTTCCTAAGCTGACCTCACATCACCTTTGCCTATGTATCTCTTCCAGCGTGTGCTTTACCAATTATTAGAGTAAATTTAAAAATGCATTATACACATTTAAATTTTGCCCCTAAATGGATGCATTTGTTCCCTTTTTCCTCCTTTTAGCCTCACTGGCGTTTGGAAACAGGACAGACTATACAGACGTGGAGAGGGAATGCAGAGGAACACAATATATATATGCTATATTTTTTATTATATATATATATATATATATATATATATATAATAAAAACATAAAAAATATCAGATATAATGTCATCTGAGGGAT
>NW_015505573.1:1712042-1717453 GCF_001515645.1 Sinocyclocheilus grahami
CTTATGATATTAGAAGCATGCAATTATGTGGACAGAAAATATGTCAGCCAACATCAAGACACTTTTTGATTTGGAACATTGATTTGATGCAGAAAATGCAGCTTTGCTATGAAGACATAATTGCTTCTCAATAGACCTTAATTTTAAATCCTGACTTGATCTTTGAATGTCTTTCAGCCTCTGCACCACTTCAAAGTCAGCATAAATTGGGTCATATTTGTCAGGGAGAGAATCCCTCCACTCCCAGGAAATGTATTCAAAGTAGGAGTACACAAAATAATTATTTCAAAAATTGAACCGTATGCTCTTCAGGAATAGCAAGTAATTTTTTTACAAAATCCTCGCCTGAATCTCAGGTTACCGGCACGACTAAATCTTTGCCTGCTTTATTGTTGATTTTAAACTCGCAGGCAGACGGCTGATACCGAGCATAGATCAAACCGAGGGAGAGATTATAAATGAAAATCTGCCAGCTGTTGGTTGCAGTGTCCTATGGGACTACTTTCAGTCAGATGATATTATAGCAGCAGGAAGGCTTTGCATACTGTAGGTTGCGTAGCCTGTCAACCTGTGTGGTACATTGTGAAGTAATAAACAGATTTTTTTCCCTTCCATATTTAGCGTGTGATCCAGCCCCTGTAATGTAAAACAATGCCTCCCATAGAAAATAAAAATCCTAAATGAGATTCCCTTTCATGGGAACTTCGAACTGCGTCCTCTAGGGGTCGCTATGGGGAATGCCTCGTCGTGACCCGTGTCTGAAGCATACATTGAAAAAACACCAACTCGTTGGCCGGCGACAGCCATGACGTCACTATTCCATGGGCTGTCCTCGTGGTAGTATTGTGCAATGCTCCCCTTTTATCAAAGGGTTACCTGGAATGAGCAACGTTATTCCTCTGAATTCGGAGTTCTCTGGGGATACGCTATTTTATCTATGGGCTGCTCTTTCAGGGTGCCACGAGAAACCCTAGAACGATATTCAAGTGTGCTTTGCCCACTTTTCTAAAATCCACATAGCTGGTAAGTGTGCACGTTATGCTTTGCCCACTTTTCTAAAAATCCTGTATGGTAAGAGCTACGCGCAAAGACTTCGTGCTCTTTTTGAGTGGTTTAAAACCCCGGTTCTGCCTTGGGCACCACTCCTCCTATGTATCCTCTGGATACCTACTTAACAGGGTGTTGCTACTAAGGGTCTGTTGAGACAGTTCCTTCAGCACATGCAAAGAGAAACGTGTGGTAGCCCCTGTGTGACAGGCCAAGACTAGTATGATTCTAGGCTCTTGGTCGTATTCCCTTAAAGGAATCTATTTCTGATTCCAAGCCTTGAGCTCTACGATCGACAAATGCCCAGGAGTCTGGCCCTAACAGGTAAGTATTTTGGGGTATGTAGCCTAGGCCTTTGGCCGTAGGGAATAACGTCACTGACAGCCGTCGAACGTCCCAGGGGCGACTCCTATAGCAATATGGTAGAGTTGGTTGCATAAGTAACCTGAGACGTTTCTTCTAGACAACGCTGAGATTAAATGGAGAGCAAATGGAGAATTCCTCTTGCTTTGCAGATTTTTCACTGAAAACAAAGTACAGTAATCCTGTAGATTTTCAAAAGAGATCTCAACAATCAATCAGAAGTTTGCAATCAATTTAAAGACTTCAGTATGTACATTTCACACCACATTTATCCAAATGATCTCAACTGTTACCCACATTAATTTTATAGCTTTATACTTTTAATGTATGTCAAAAGCAAACATCCATTCAGTTTTCATATTGTAACCAAAGCTATTAAAACTCCTTTTTATTCATTGAAATAAAGCTGATATATATATATATATTTCTTTGTGTATGTATAATCAAGTCAAGTCACCTTTATTTATATAGCGCTTTATACAATACAGATTGTGTCAAAGCAGCTTTACAGTGTTAATCAGAGGAAAATGTGACAGTAATAATGCAATAGCACAATAGAAATCAGTCAGTTTTTCAGTTAAAGTCAGTTCATTGTTGATTCAGTGATGTCATCATCCAGCTCAGTTCAGTTCTCTTCCAATAGTGTCTGTGCAGTCAAGTCAACAGTGTTGCCAGAAATTGTGTCCCCAACTAAGCAAGCCAAAGGCGACAGTGACAAGGAACCAAAACTCCATCTGTGACAGAAATGGAGAAAAAAAACCTTGAGTGAAACCAGGCTCAGTCGGGGGGCCAGTTCTCCTCTGGCCAGACGAAATCAGGATGGTGTGGTTTAATTCCAGGCTGCAACACAAGTCAGATTGTGCAGAGGACTAACTAGAATAAAATAAGATTAAGTTGAAGTATTAAAAGTACTAAAACTAAAACTGAAGTAAAAATAAAGCTTAATCGATACAGAAATAGAAACTTAATATAAATAAAAACGAAATCTAATAAAAAAATAAATAAAAAAAAAGCACATAAAGTTGCTGAAAATATTAAAATAAAAACAGAAAAAAATTTAATAAAAGCTAATTCAACATATTGATACTGTACTGAAAATAAATTGGTGTAGAAACATTTTTAACTCAGAAATTGCTGGTAAATTGAACATATAAAGTATCGGCAAGTAAAACATTGAATTAAACGTGAAATTTTGAAGCAGAAAAACGGAAATAGTATTTTCTTGTAAAACATACTCCAATAATCTTTTTTTTTTTTTTTTTTTTACAGCTTGTATACGTACAACATTTTACAGTGTAATAATATATAAATAATACTAAACATTATGTACATATGCTGAATCCAATGCAAAGTTTATTCTTAAGCTCCATTAAGTCTCATGAATTCTCCGAATTAAATAAAAAATAAAATCACAACAATTAAAATAATCAAGCAAAACTGCACTTATTTCTGTATATAGATCACTGATTTTCTTAGATTTCTTAGACATATTCGACAGTTCTTTTAAATTTTTTGGCAAACAAACTTTTAGGAAATGCATAACAAACTAGCGAATGAAAAGTGTTCCTCGAATAGAAGCACTGCATGAGGCCTTTCTCTTGTGATTCAATATTTATATTGTATTCAAAGCCCACAAACATTACAGAAACAGCTGCTCAGAACTTTTGAACCTCCCAAGAGTGAGCGGCGCAATACGATCGACAAATGTATATAAGCAGAGCTCAGATGTAAGCGTAGCTGTGTTCAGATGGCTGCAGATGTAGTGTTGCTGGAGTCGCTTCAGGTAGGAGGTTTTTGTGCCCTTGTTGTTTCCACGACTGTAGTCTCTTTCCCTAGGTGCTGCACAAGTCAGCAAAGTAAATAATTCATCTTTCATGGCCCCTGTTCCTATTGCAAAAGATGAGACATCTTGTATTCTGCTCCACAGGAAGCGTTTGAGGTGGAGACAAATAGATGCTTGTGCAGTGGTATGCTTAAAGTATTCTCAGGCTAAGTGACAGTTGCATAGGACAGCGCTCCCTAATAGACTGCAGAGCCGACAATAACAGAATGGGTCAGAATACTAAACGGGTATTGAGAGGGATAGTGCATTGTCACTAGGGATGCACCGATACCACTTTTTCCAGTAAAAAAATTTCAAAAATTATATCTGGTCTCTGAATAAATTTTGGTTTGACTGTATATCCTTCGGTTATTTTCACACTTAATTATGCCCATTAAAATGTATTTTACAAGTTTTTGTTACTTTCACTGTTCATTTTCTTTGCTCTATGGTACATCATCTTTAATTTAATAGCATTAGAGCTGCTCCATTGCAGCGGCTTAGTACTGTAATCACGCGCTTTGCTGTAATAATGCAGGGAACCCCTCATTATACATCTCCTAACTGTGATATTTTCAGAAATAGAAGTCGCTTTTTTTCATCTGAAACATGCTGCGATTTATATTCCAAAGCCAATCATATAATGCAGAAACACTCAAGCAAGCAAAACACGCGCAACGCATGCACGTATTTGTACTGATGCAGTACAGCCTAGCACATTTCACACAAGCTGCTAGATTCACTTTCGCCAGAAAGTCGTGTATGCCTAAGGTTGAAAATAAATGATGTTTATAGTGAATGCCCCTATAAATGGTCTTATTTTTATGATTTAGTTTTAATCCAAATGATGCGTGTGCTAAGTGAGTGAAAATCAAAGATCACACAACAGAAGTGCGCGCTCTCTCTCTCTCTTCCTACCGTTAAGTAACTTGTGCATTGTTTTACTTACTTGTTTTTTACATATCCGCCCAAACTACAAACTTTCCTGTGATGTCTGTGAGAAAGATATATTCACTCGACAAGCTCACGCATCTGCGCCGCCGCACGCTCAATCCACTCAGCACACTTTGTTTATCAGCTTGCGCACATCAGCTATACAGGCGTTAATACTGAATGTTTAACATTATATTAATTGCATACATATACTTCGTAGTAGACATCCTTAACTCCATTCTGCTGTCTGTTGTTCTGTTGTCGGTGTTTCATTGTCTGAATATGGCACTTATCACATGCTGTGTGGGATCGGCGTTTGGTATCGGGGCATTTTAACGAGTACGAGTACGAGTACAGGAGCTCAGTATCGGGCCCGTGCATCCCTAATTGTCACAAATAAAAAAGAAATCAATGGGAATGTCTGTCGTGATGCACTGGTGCACATTGCTAATAGATGTAATTAAAGATGCACTGATTGCAATTTTCTTGGCCGATTCCGATTTCCGATTTTTTGTTAGTGTGATCTACCGATACCGATTTTTGCAGATTCCGATTTTCTTTCTAAGAATTATAAATGACAGCATATACAAACAAAAATCTACTTTTCTTCAATGCAAAGTTTTATTTTCATTAAAATAAACACAAGTAAAAAGTCAGTAATAAAATAACAACAAATAAAAAAATTGCAAACAACAGCACAAATAAATACAATAGAATAAAGAGAGCTATGAAACTGAGTTTTTCAGGTTGAGTAAGTTTTTATTCAGGTAAGAAATACTACAGAAATTAAAGTAATCAAATGCAAAATAACACTGGATGTGTTACAATTGGATAACAGTAAAATAACACTGTTTCTGCAGTCTTCGTTGTAAAAAAATTAAATACAGATTAATGCTTACCATTAAAGTTATAAAAAGTATTCAGTCAAGAGCAGAAAGTGGTTTTCTTTGTCTTTTGTTCTTTGATTAACATGACAGACAGCAGCAGGAATACTGGACTGTGGTCCCTTTAAGAGATTATCCACAGACCCAATATACTGTTACACAACATGCGTTCTCTTTTTCAACTATTTAACGTTCCAAAACTGACTGTGTTTAACTGGATACTCGCCAAGATGGGCATTTTGACATAATTTTGTATGTATTTGAACGTTTTAGCACAGTTAGCCACTCATTTTGGTATTTGTGGCTCACAATGTGTTTGAGACTGAGCGCGGCTTGTGCGCTCCACTAATATAGATCAGTGG
>NW_015505573.1:1718429-1722936 GCF_001515645.1 Sinocyclocheilus grahami
GATTGCAATTTTCTTGGCCGATTCCGATTTCCGATTTTTTGTTAGTGTGATCTACCGATACAGATTTTTGCAGATTCCGATTTTCTTGCTAAGAATTATAAATGACAGCATATACAAACAAAAATCTACTTTTCTTCAATGCAAAGTTTTATTTTCATTAAAATAAACACAAGTAAAAAGTCAGTAATAAAATAACAACAAATAAAAAAATTGCAAACAACAGCACAAATAAATACAATAGAATAAAGAGAGCTATGAAACTGAGTTTTTCAGGTTGAGTAAGTTTTTATTCAGGTAAGAAATACTACAGAAATTAAAGTAATCAAATGCAAAATAACACTGGATGTGTTACAATTGGATAACAGTAAAATAACACTGTTTCTGCAGTCTTCGTTGTAAAAAAATTAAATACAGATTAATGCTTACCATTAAAGTTATAAAAAGTATTCAGTCAAGAGCAGAAAGTGGTTTTCTTTGTCTTTTGTTCTTTGATTAACATGACAGACAGCAGCAGGAATACTGGACTGTGGTCCCTTTAAGAGATTATCCACAGACCCAATATACTGTTACACAACATGCGTTCTCTTTTTCAACTATTTAACGTTCCAAAACTGACTGTGTTTAACTGGATACTCGCCAAGATGGGCATTTTGACATAATTTTGTATGTATTTGAACGTTTTAGCACAGTTAGCCACTCATTTTGGTATTTGTGGCTCACAATGTGTTTGAGACTGAGCGCGGCTTGTGCGCTCCACTAATATAGATCAGTGGTGGTGCGCGCACTTTTGGTGTAAGCGTGAAGCCTGTGGGAATGACTAAAATAATGTGCAATACAAGCACTATTTAACTGGAGCGAATGAGACGTGTGTGTGAGAGAAGGGGTCGTCGGAGAGAAGAGAGTGAGAATGCGCGGTTGACGTTATTGCCTGTGCCGCTAGCAACAAAACGGATCGGCTCGAAATCTGAAAGAAGTGAGACTGACCGGCCGATCACCGATCCAGGCCGATCATGAGGAAAATCGGCCGATTCCGATCCCTGGCCGATTGATCGGTGCATCTCTAGATGTAATTGTGTCGATAGAAGTTACATGACAGTTGTTGAACAACAGGAGCCAGATTCACCAAACATAAAATTCTACTATTTTCTTCTTATTTTCTAACATAAAGGAATAGTTCACCCAAAAATGAAAATTTGCTGAAAATGTACTCACCCTCAGGCCATGCAAGATGTAGATGAGTTTGTTTGGACTCTTATTCTGAAGGCGTGGAATGGACTGGATGATGGTGAGATTAGATCTTTGTGTGGAGCACTGGCTGTTGTCAAGATTTCTTGTGCAGACAAAAATCTCATTGGATTATTACAATGAATGGAAAAAGGAATCTTTGGAAATGTAAACTGATATTTCCTACTGCCACACTAAAGCAAAAGATAGAAATAACTGTATTTAAACCATTTTTTGTTGGTGAAAATACTAATGGGCTAAGACTTTTGCACAGTACTGTATCTCAAGACATTAACTTCTTTCTTAAAGGGGTCATATGATGCTATTTTAAAGATCATTATTTTGTGTATTTGGTGTAACAGAATATGTTGACATGCTCACTCCGGATTTTTAACAGTCAATAGCAAATACTTAAACTGATAACAAAACATACAGTCGCTGATTCAGAAGCGCCAGATTGTCATAGCAAAGTCGGAATTGACCTTTTTTTTTTTTTTGAATTAGCCTTTGTGCAGAGCCAGCCTTGTACTCTTCTAGGTTCAAAAAACTGTCGTCCATAAAATGCTTTGCACAAATTCGAACATCTGGGTTGTGCTGTTCTGTTGTAAATAAATCTTAACCAATGAATCCTAATTGCAGCTACTTCCGGAGGCCAAATAAAGTGCTTTTGCTTTCACACTGCAATACACAGCATCTCCCTGACATGGCTGCATCAACACTACTGCTGTTCCTGAAACCACGCCTTCTTTCTTTGCGTGCACATTTGGGCGGCATTATGCTAATATTTCCACACAGTGACGTAGACATGTGGGGGCGTGTTAGAATGAGCGGTTTTAGGTAGGCGTGGTTGACTCTTAACTTTTATAAAGAATATCTCTTTGGATTTGAGACTTTAGTCTTTGCAATTTAACAGATCTTCTTTATGCATCAAGAGCTTGTAACACTCCAAAGAGAAAGGACAAATTTAAATCGCATCAAATGACCCCTTTAAGAAGATTTTCATAAAACTGGCCACAGAGCTGCAGTTCATTCCATCTAACCTCATGCAGTCTTTTCCCTGACTGACACCTGTCAAATATTGGAACTTAGACTTTCCAGTGTGGATGTGACAGTCCTTCATAGCAGAGCCAAAACTCGGTTACCCAGCATCTTTTGAGGAACGTCAGTGATATGATTAAGAAGTCCAGCGTATCTCCATAGAGTCCTGGCCAGACAAAAAGAATAGGTGTCAAAAGCAGAGATGAAAAGAAAGTCTGAATAATGAGAAAATGTATTGTAACGTCAAGCGGCCTCTCTAGGGAGGGTGTTTTTGATGCAAGGTATTAAAATGTACAAATACCTGATAGAGATTTTTCCATTGGGGAAAGTTTTTCCTTTCACAAGTGTTCCATTAACAAAAAGACAGGGTGGAAACACCTCTGCATGACGAGCTGCTTTCTATTTTAAGACTTCATGCAACCGTGGGGGATCATAACCTTTTAGTGATTACCTGCAATTATGAGTCATGTACTTGTGAACGGCTCAGTCCACAGTGACCCCTCACATATGATGAAAAATGCTCACGAGGGAATCGGCTGTTCAGATTTTTTTGTAATAATAGCTTGAAAGATGTAAAACACAAAGTTGTTAATATGGATTTGAAGGTAATTGGGCTGGGCGATTGAGATTTGATACATGATTTTCCTCAGCCATTTTGGATGGCTGGACATAAAACGCTCCACTTATGATTTTGATATAGTAATAACGGAAAGAGATTATTTTGAAGCACATTTAAAATTGAAGGGTCATATGATAGATTTTTTACATCTCTTTTTTTCATCTGTTAATGTTATATATATATATTATATTACATTATAAATATATATAAACAAATTCAAAAATAAATATATATATATATATATATATATATATATATATATGAGGCTATTCTGTTTTATTGATCTGTGGCGCATTCATTTTGATTCTTTACATGTGTAATGATGTCCAGTGACTTGTTTGCATTATTTATGCATAATTTTATTTATTTGTAAGGCTTTTTTATGACTAAATTTGGTAATGGGAGAGTAAAAATATTTTTTAAACGTACACCGTTCAAACTAGGCTGCTTATGTTGAAGTGTTTGGGATGTGGCTTTTAATGATGAGACCTTTTTTGTAATCAGGCTCTCAAAAAGTATATAACAATTTGGATATAGATTTATCGGCCAACATATCGGTTATCGGCTTTCAAAAATAAAGAATAATCGGTTATCGGTATCGGCCAAAATTTTCATATCGGTGCATCCCTATTGTCTAGACAAACTTTGCTTTTCTATTTTAAAATTATAGTTTTATAAATGATAACGCATTTTAAAGTTATGTGCAATTAATCATGCTTAATTACAGAAAAAATATGATTCATTTGTTTTTTAACTAGTCAGTAAAAAAAATCTATTAAAAAATCGTTTTCTATGTTTTTTAAAATGTAATTTATACCTGTGATGCAAAGTTGAATTTCTAGCAGCTGTTACTCCAGTGTCTCTTGAAATGCTGCTCAAGAAACATTTCTTCTTATTATCAATGTTGAAAACACTTGTGCTTTTTCTTTCTTTCTCTCTCTCTCTCTCTCTCTTTCTTTCTTTTCCTTTCTTTCTTGTGGAAACGTTGATTGTTTTCCAGGAATCTTTGATGAATTGAAAGTTCACTAGAATAGCATTAGTATTAATGTAGTATTAAAGTCTGTAAGGGAAACAGGTCAATTTAGCTCAAAGGGAATCATTTAAGATTTTAAAGGGAACTCCACCATTAATATGTAAGGGCATTAGGACAGAATCACTGTTTTACGGCTGATCACTGAGACGGCCAGCGATTCAGTGAACGAGCCGTATGACATCAATTCTGCAATGGATATCAATATCCAAAATATAGTGAAAACACTATTAATTAGCACATGTAACAAGATCGGCAGTTTAAGACATTAACTTGTGAGCACAAAACACGAGATACTTCTCTTTTCAATATAAATAAGGCTTTATTGGATAAATCTAAGACATATAAACTAATCTAACACACGCATTCACACACAAGTTGCAGAAAGAGAGAAAGTGAGGAAATAATTAGTTTAAGAGAATGCCTGTCCCGAGCTGCGCTCCCGGGAGAATCGCGACTCCATCCCCAGACGGCCAGCTGGTTTGGGGACGTTTCAGAGCCGCTCAGGTAAACCTGTTTGCCTCTCCAGAAACCTCTCACTGCCAGTTGTTCTTCGCCCTGACCGAGGGAACACTCGGCACGGACGCACTGGCAGG
>NW_015505573.1:1722955-1725943 GCF_001515645.1 Sinocyclocheilus grahami
CAGTTGTTCTTCGCCCTGACCGAGGGAACACTCGGCACGGACGCACTGCACACAGCTGGCCGCGGGGCCTTCGCAATATTTTCCCCAGTGAGCCTTCTGGCACAGTTGCTGTGCAAGGTCAGGGAGGACGAGGAGCAGGTCCTGCTGGTGGCCTATTGGCCTTCCCGGACCTGGTTCCCAGGACTAATGCTCCTTGCGACAGCCTCTCCTTGGCCAGTTCCTCTGAGGAAGGATTTACTGACTCAGAGACGGAGCACCCCTTGGCACCCGCGTCCAGACCTCTGAAAACTTCATGTCCGGTCCCTGGACGGGACGCAGAGGTTCTGAGTGGCCTACCCCAAGAGGTAGTTGACACCATCACTTCAGCGAGAGCGCCTACGCTTGAAGTGGAACCTGTTCATTGAGTGGTGTTCTTCTCGCCGAGAAGACCCCCGAAGCTGGGTTCCATATGTAAGACCTAAGTGGATCTCATATGTGTAAAGTCTGCGGTATAGCCTTGAGCCCGTGTTTCCCTGGCAGACTTTTGCCATTCCAAGAGGGTTCAATCACCTCCATTCTTCCATATGCACCTAAGGGATGTCCATATGTGTATTGCTTCCGAAACCTCCTTCGGGAAGGTTCGAGCTTCCGTAACGCCCCTGTTCCAAGTAGAACGGGTACGTTTTCCCAGTGTTATCCAGTCTTACTCATTGGGTAGTGCCATAGCAGCAGTAGCTGGTCCTCTGGTGAAGGTAGGAATCTCTGAAAGTCTGTTCTTTGTCTCCTAGGTGGGGGATGTCAATTCGCAGAGCTTGTGATCACTATCACATTTTTCCATGTGACGGTCACGCTGTGCATCTCTTTTGACCATTATTCTTGATAACTTGCCCCCAAAATTGACAATCTCCTTGGAATTGTCAATAAGTGTTCTTTTGTTTAAATGCTGTGAGCTACTCAAAGCTGCTAGTTGGTTCAGGCTTGGGGGCCAGGATCTGATTTATGACATCCTGTTGTCTTGGGCCTCTTGTTGAATGTTTTGTCTCCTCGTGCCTCAACCATGTTTTGACCAAATCTTAGATTGTCTGATTCGGTCTGATATCCTACAAGTCTGTACTTAATAAAAGTGTTTTAAAAAGTGTTTCTTACTGAATAAAAGTATTCATTTCATTAAAGAAAATCATACTGACTCAAAACTTTTTATTAAAATTTTAATAAAAAAATGCAATATTTAAATTTAATTTAAAAGGCTTTCTGAATTAAATTCCCTGTAACATTCTGCATTATACTGTGACAGTTTCACAAATAATCAGTGCTGAATTGTGCCATTCAAAATGTTAAGATCAGGCTGAAATGATCTAAAATAAAGCCAGCCCTTTGTTTTTAACATTAAGATCATTTGGAAGGATCTGCAGAGCGCCAGGTGCTCCACACAGCCAGAAAAAGCTCAAGGTTTGGCTAATTTCCCCCACACGTTTTACTCTCATCATTAGTTCTTAAGATATCTATCCAGATTTCTCTGCATTACCTCAGCGTGACTGGCTGGGCCAAGTTTCTGAACACCGTAAGCATCATTAACATGTCAACGTCTTGATGCATTCATCTGCCCGTCCTCAGAAAGCTGCAGAACGAGTTCACAAAAAGTAGTTTTTGAGCAAGTTTCAATACATTTTCGACTGGAAATGACGTTTTGAGTTCTGAAAATTACAACATATTTTTATACTACAATAAACTTTCAAAAAGGTCAAGAAAATGACCCCTCTGAGTACTTTTTAAGGTCCTTCAGCTTTCAGTCTTCTATCTGACAAACATCTATCATCCAGCAAACTGGCTTTACATATAGCTGTTATTTTTAGTCTGATGTTTTTGTGATCATACCTTGAAACCGCTCCAAGGATGAATAGCCATCTGGATCACTGAATAACAGACACATCCCGCCTGCACTGGCTTTAAACACCCCGTCTCGCCGTGTGGAAAAGAACCTGCAGGGTTATGACTAAAATAAGGGCTGTGTTACCTTTGATTCTTCACTTCTGTCTCGCAGTGACTGAGCAACATGAGAGATTGTGTTCAGAGAAGCTGTTGTAATGAGAAAGAAATTACTCTGTCCTGAACAATATGGAGCACAGCGTTTTAACAGATAACAATTTGTTATACATTGTTGGGAATGAAACGTATCTCGTGCAAAGATGTTAAACAAACTGCACTTCACACCATTCCCTTTTACCTATTATTAATTATCGATCTGATAAAAAGAAGGGAATTGCGAGTGTAGGGTTTTTCAGATCTAAAAAGGGAAATATTTATGACTAATTATAACTGGTTATGATTAATAATAAATATTTAGATTATATCTTCGAATTAACTGTAGCAGAATCAATTTTACAATTATTTGATCTGTCCGTCCACCGAGCAGACAATATAATCATTTATCAATTCAAGGAACTATTATTTTCCTGGCCAAGGAAGAATAAACTGTCTTTCTTTGTGCAGTGCTAACAGTAATTTAGCAAAATGTAGCAAGGGTTCACACATTCATTGACTTCGAATTGTGAGCAGCAAACAGAGACAAGCCGTTGTGAATATAAGGGATTTAATAAATGAAACTATATCTAACATATAGCTAAGCTAAACACTTCTATATACACAGGATGAAACAAAGTAAGGAAAAGAGAGAGAATAGAAAAAGAATGGCAGTATTTCACATCACTTAACCACAACCTTTGAAAATCATCAAAGAATCCAAAAATCACCTTAAAAAGGGGCTGAAACTTAAACACGCATCTAAATAATTTTAAGCGGTTACTTGCATTGGTTTTCGATTGCTGAAGAAGAATCCTGATGCGGTAGACACCGGAGGTCTTTTGATGAGTTCGTGAGGAGTGAGCTGGAAGTTTTTACTTCTGGTTCTTCTGACGAAGGAAAAGTCCACAGCGACTAAAGTTACTTGAAGATAAAAACTGCCGGAAAATAGAAACTCAAGAGGAAGATCTTGAGAGTCTTCGAAAAGTG
>NW_015505573.1:1726069-1745531 GCF_001515645.1 Sinocyclocheilus grahami
ATCGTATGATGCGTTTCACAATCACATACTGTACATCATTGTTTGAGGAATAAAAAACAGATAATATTGAGACCAAGAAACAAACATTTAGAATAGATTAAACCAAAGATACATACATACACCTGAATATCAGTGTTTAGGGCTTTAACTAATACAAATAACGAGTGGTAACTCAGCTAATCTAATAGGGAAACGTACAAACAACACATGCAATATACCAGATATATTTGTAGAGTATAATAGAGTAACGGTATTTAAATGTGTGTGTGATTGAGTGTGTGTGTGTTAGTTTGCTTGGTCAGCCAGGCCCATCGGGGTCATTTACAGCTCTTTGGACAGTGTTTGAAGTCAGATGGGGGAGATGATAGTGGGGGGGACTGGTTAGAATCTCCTTGATGGCGAGGAACCATTTGGCAATTTAGACCCCCATACAAACGTAAAGTCTCTGACCAGAACTGTAATTTATATGCAAATGTCAAAAGGCTAAAAGGGTCTCTTAAGCCATAAAACCCCAAAGATCATGCATGATTCTACGCAGACGCTACACGAGTCAATATTTAATCAAGAGCGCCTGCCTGGATCTAGATTGGTGCGGAGAAGGGCATCATTATAACACACAGGCAGTCCAGCATCTATGATGGGATTTCTTTGGTCAAACAACTTTTCAGTGTTGTACACGGGCAGCATTATAAATGGGTGTCCCCAACAGCATGTCCTCATTCCTCACTCTGCCTTTTCATAATGAAGAAGGGGAGAAAAAAAAAATTCTGAAATGAGATGACAAGGTCTTACAGGATGAAAGCTGTTGACCTTGTGTTGGATATGATTTGCTTCAGATGGCGTAATTTGGTTCAATGTAGCCTCTTTCTTCTGTGCAACAAGCTAGAAAACAGAAAAATAAATATGATACGGCCAAACAATGAGCTTGCTGTATTGGCTCACTAAATGTAGACTGCATGCTGCATACTTTTTTTTTCATGATTCTTTGAAGAATAGAAAGTATCATGGTTTCCACAAATATATTAAGAATGTTTTCGATATTGATAAAAATAAGACATTTTTCTTGAGCAGAAAATCGGCATATTAGAATGATCGCTAAAAGATCATGTGCTGAATAATGATGCTGAAAACTCAGCTTTGCATCACAGGAATAAATGATATTTTTAAATATATTCAAATAGAAAACAGTTATTTTAAATTGTATTCATATTTAATAGTATTATTATTTTACTGAATTCTTGTTCAGACACATGCAGAATTAAGGATAAGAGAAATAGGAATTAGAAATATTAGCAATATGTCATTTTTTTAGAATGATGTAATTAGAAATGTTATTGTTGTGTGTAATACCACAAATTTGTTAGTTAATTTTGCTAATTTAACCTTTGATTTTAAAGTAAGTATGATTATTAAAAGTTAAGAATTTTTGCTAATTGCTATCAATCTTTTTTTTTTCTCCATCAATTATTATATTTTCACTGTTCCACTAGGTAAGATTATATTTATTATTATATTATTATGTTTAAGTCTGTTTTGAGCTGTTGTGCTGCGATCATGAAACAAAACATTTGAATGGATGTTTATACCTTGTTTTCATAAATTAAATTGCTTTATGACAGAGAAAGTAGAACAATTTCCACTCAATGAGTTTGTTTTCTGCTTAAATTATGGAGTTGTCCTATATATTGATTCTGGTAGTAAGTGTCAGCGTAACAATTTCAGTGCTGGGCAAATTAAATGTGCTCATCATGCCAACGTTATGGAGAATAGCAATTGGATCATCAGCCTCAGTCTTCAGATCATTACATTAGTAATCAGATGGTCAGGCACTCCAGTGAGCTTCCCAAATCATATTCTTGCAGAAGGCTGAAGTGAATGCTGTCCAGGTGTTGAGCTAGGACAGAAATTGTGGTTAATCCTTAAACACAAATACATACCTTCAGGGTATATTTTCAAAGCTGTAGCATGAATTATTATTTAAGAATTGTGTTTGCAGCACCCTATTTTAGGATAGATCGTCAATAAATGCTGCATTCACAGTTTTGACAAGCTGTTAAAGAAATGGTTCTCTCAAAACAATTCCTCACCTTCAGGCCATTCAAGATGTAGATGAGTTTGTTTCTTCATCAGAACAGATTTGGAGACATTTAGCATTACATCACTTGCTCACCAGTGGATCCTCTGCAGTGAATGGGTGCCGTCAGAATGAGTCCAAACAGCCATAAGAACAAATCCATCACTAAGACGTTTTTAACTTCAAATTGTTGCTTCCGGCTAAAATACGAGACCTCTATCCATAATATTGATTTCTCCGGTGAAAAAGTTGTCTCATCTGAATCAGGAGAGAAATATGCACAGATCAAGCACAGTTTACAAGTGAAAACAGTGTTTTAAACAAATATTTTTTGTGGATTTTGATGTGAGAGGACAATAGCGGATGGACTTTTTCACTGGAGGAAGCCTTATTATGGATTATGAACTGGTATTTTGGCCAGAAGCAATGGTTTAAAGTTAAAAAACATTCATGATGGATTTGTTTCTTACAAGCACGCAGCTTTTCACTTCACAAAATGTTGGACTTCACAAAATTGATGGACTGAAGTCGTGTGGATTACTACTCTTTTTATCAGCTGTTTGGACTCTCATTCTGTCGGCACCCATTCACTGCAGAGAATCCATTTTTGGGTGAACTATTTCTTTAAGCCTGAATCTCAGTGAGCAATACACAGCAGCCCTAAAAGTATTTGGCTTAGTTACACTTAAAAATGTCTGAATCTCTTTGCATTGATTTAATAAACAATGGCATTCATACACTGAAAAATAATTGGTGTACGTTTTCACTCAGAAATTGCTGGTACATTTAAAAAATAATTACAAAGAAACCACATGTAACACATTGAATTAAACATGAAATCTTGAAGTAGGAAGACTGAAATATAATTTTCCTGTAAAATCTCAAATAATCTGTAAAGCTGCAATTTTTACAATGCATTTTTAAATGTCCAATGCCCTTTTTTGGGGCCACTGATTACATCAGTGAACAAGGACAGCGGTTACAAACTCCCAACAGCTTGAAAATGCACATCAACAACAGACAGACAAGATCAGAGAGATGCAACAAAAGAGAATGTGGCCTATATACTAGAGAGAAAAACAACTGCAGTTTTTGGAGGCAGTCTCTCACTGGGGTGGGAGCACGAAGGACAGTCAAATTCAGAGGGGATGTCAGGATGAAAGAGTGCTGCAGGTGACGGGCCAAAAGGTTAGGAGAGTTGAGGAATAGAGAAGTAATGCTGGGGGGTGCCAAGGCAAATGGGAAGTGCTGCAGCGGCAAACACATCTGGCACAGGGATAAAGAGAACAAGAGGAAGTAGCAGTAGAGCGGTGACAGAGAGAGAGAGATCAGGGCAGATGAGGATAACAAAAGGAGGACAGGGAAGGGCAGGGTCATCATTTCCTGATGTGAGGAAATATAATGCTGAACAAAACTTATTACATGTGATCTCACACTACCACACCTGTGCAACCATAGTGGCAAATGCCAGACGCTAGACAAGAAAAGATCAGATTCTTTCAGTCACCTGCATTGGTGGAAATGAATAATATAACACCTCGAAAATATCTAATTAAATTCCAGGAAAGGAACAGGTTATGCTGTGAACTGGAAATGTACCTCGTTGAAATAGGTCTGCCATGTTGTAGATGCCAAGTGTGCAATAGCAACAACTAATATTACATTTTATTCATACAATGGCTAGGTGTTCAATTGATTAAAATCGGTCAAAAATGACATACATAAAATTAATAACATTTATTTAAAAAAGCAAGGTATTAAGCTGCTTTATTAAGCAGCAGAACATTTATAAAATTAATAAATGTTTCTTGAGCATCAATATAAAATATGATGTGGAAACATATTTAACTTATTGAAATCTATCTATCTAATGTATCTTTGTGTAGACGCAGGTATGCAATGACAGATATTAAATTAGTACATTATTTTTTTTGTACATTATTATTTATCATTATTTTAAAACAGTAGTTTGTGTTGAAATACAGCATGGATTAACCTCTTGTTAATTAAATACATTGAAATTTTTTTATTTTTATTATTAAAAATTAAATGAATCGAAAAAATAATGAACTAAATGAATTGAAAAATTATGCAAATTTAAAAATTAATAATAAATATATTACTCAAACACTAAATAGTAAAAAATGGTTTAACACATGTAAATAAAACAAAGATTATTGCAATACATTTTAATACTGTTTAAGTCTTTCTAGCTCAAAATTTCACATTTAATTCATGTTTTGGGGGTGTACTAGAACAGGCTCTCAAACTAAGTTGTTCGAAAAACACATTATTTTTCACATATTTTACATTATTACAACACCTCTCTCCCCAGTCTGGCATGAATGGCTCGAATAGTTCCTGTATCAAATGAAGGCCCGCCTTCTGAAATACAAATTTGCTGTGATTGGTTAGCTGGGCCAGTGTGTGTTGTGATTGGTTAGCTGGGCCAATGTGTGTTGTGATTGGTTAGCTGGGTCAGTGTGTGCTGTGATTGGTTAGCTGGGCCAGTGTGTGCTGTGATTGGTTAGCTGGGCTAGTGTGTGTTGTGATTGGTTAGCTGGGCTAGTGTGTGTTGTGATTGGTTAGCTGGGCCAGTGTGTGCTGTGATTGGTTAGCTGGGCCAGTGTGTGCTGTGATTGGCAGCACTCGGTGCCTAGTCGGGAAATGTTATGCTACTTACTATAGCCTGCGAGCTTCATTGTAAATATTGCGTCAAAATCAAATCAATTTAAGCATGATTTAAACCTGGATGATTGTAACCACTCTAAGTTCGTCTGCCCTGGGAAAGCTAGCGTGTCTCCGACATAGTGATAACACTCGTTGCCTTCTCCAGTGCAGCTCAACCAGGTCTCGTCCCATTTGTTGATATTTGTGATATCACAAATCCCGGAAAATATGCGTTGTAGTCCAAACGAGTCGTTCGTAGTAGTTTTTGAAAAGTGATTTCTCTCAAATAAAATATCTCTTTTTGAAGTGGACTTTGAGCTTTGTAACTTTGCAGATCTTTTTTTATGGTCAAACAGCAACATTACAGACTAACTAAAGTTGAAAAAGTGAAAAAGCATAATAGGACCCCTTTAACAACTACCTTACTAACTATTAATAAGCAGCAAATTAGGAGTTTATTGAGGGAAAATTACCAGTACCTTTTCCATTTTTTTTTCTTACAGTAAACTATTCCTGTCATGGGTTGGCAGAGAGCCTCCTCCAAGCTTTCTGACTGACAAGGGCAGGCCTCAGTCAGATTCAGTCACATAGGCAGGTGTGATTCTCAGGGCACCTATTTCACTGATATCTGTCAGACATTTTATACATAGCAAAAATCATCACTTATAATGCTAAAATAAGTGTTCTCTGTGCTTTAATACCGCTATCACTAATATAGTAAAGCTCTGCTGCTGTGAATATCACACAATCCACACAAGAGCAGAACAATTTCAGGTGCTGCAGACATTGACACTCAGAGACAGAGACTGAGACTGACGTGTCGGGTTAAACCACGAGGGCCCGGTTTACACAGGCTGTATCTTTTTGCAGTGGTCACATTAAACATGGCTCAGCATGAATCTGTTAATATCACCAACAGGCCCTAGAGAAAATCAAACATCTGTGCCATACTATATTTAAACATGCCACTGCTTCTCTTTAACACCAACAGACAAGGAAGGGAAAAAAATGAACAAGTGAGAATGAAAGTAGGACATTCACAACCCTACAGCATTTCTATTACAGAAAGAAAGACGGCGCGAGAAGAGATTGTTCTGGTGTTCATGTAAGATGCTGTCTCAACAGAACAAGCTGCTGATATCAGAGAGACAACAGTGACCTTTTTACGTTCACAATAATCACGAGCAATGTTCAGATGATGTAAAATGAAATTATCCTAAGGCTAATGTTGTTGAATGCATACTTAAACTATAAGAAGCCATTCACTCACACAGGATGAATTCTTGTTCAAAAGCAGCTAGACAGGGAGCAACACAATGAAAGAAAAACACAGGCATTTCGAGACACATTGTTTAAATTCTGAACTAGTTTGTAGCAGTTTGTTTACTTAGAACAACAGTTACACAATACTGCTCAATATTGTTCCATTATATGGAAATATATTGATATCTAAAGCCAGTTTTTATATTATACAAGCTCAGTTGAGGCAACGTCTTTTGATAATCTTTGAGGACTTTTTTCAACCAATATTATAAACATTTCAAGTAATTAATAAAAAAACGGAAAGTAACCGATTGACAGCCATTTCAACCTTAAACTCTTTCCTAGCACACATCAATAAACAAGTCACAGTCTTAAACTGTGTATCTTAAGTCCAAAATTTGAAGATATCACACCATAATTTTCATTTTGTACAAAGTTTATACATTTATACATTTTAAGAAACACAATAGCACAGAATCCCCTCCAGCTAGTTGGAAAGTTTGTCAGTGTTGTTTTTGTTAATTAAAACTTTTCTGAAAATGTTGCCTTGAATGTCAGCAGAAATAAGTAATAAATAAATGATAAATAATACAAATAAATAAGTTGAAGTACTTAAATCACTTAAAAAACTAAAACTGAAATACAAATAAATTAAAGCGAATAAATATTTTAAAAATAAACCTTTAAAAATAAATATTTTAAGAAAACAAAAACAAATACAAATTATAAAAGCACATAACAAAATTACTAAAACTCAAACTAAAATTGAAATAAAAACATGGAAATGTGAACATAAACACTAATGCAAAATACTATATTAGTATATAAATAATACATATAATATAACAGTCCATTTTGGAGCCAGTTATTTTAATATCATTGAGACACTATTATAATTGTTGTTTTTGTTAATATTTTGAATTAAATTTTAATTTAATATTTCTGTTTTTATTTTTCATTTTAGTCAACGTTTTAGTCAATTTATTATTATTATTATTATTATGTCTATATGTTTTTATATAAGTTAAGCTTTAGTACTTAGTTCTAGTTATTTTAGTACTTTAACTTAAACTAAATTAAAATGTGAAATATTTTTAAGTTTAAGTTTTTTCATGTTTATTTTATCCTGTTAACTTTTTTTCTTTTCGAATAATATTTATTTTTCAATTATAATAACTGTATTTGGAGCGTGACAGCTTATAGTCACTTGATGCTTTTATCGTTAAAAGAGTAGCGTAAAAAAACTGCTTAATTTTTCTGTTCCACAGAAGAGGTTTGGAACAACATGAGGGTGATTCAACGATAACACAATGTTAATTTTTGTGTAAACTAACCCTTTAAAGGTCACATTTTAAGAATAATGTACCATGCAAAGGCTGTAATAATGATCCACTAAAGAGTGGCTTATTACACTGCCCTCTCTCTCCTTCTCTCTTTACTTAAGTGGACCTGAAGTGCCCATATTCAGCTTTATTAATCTTGGACCGCTGGGCAGACTGCTTTGGACGCTCTGTTATGCTATGCTATATAACCTTGTCAAACTGACCCACTGTGAATGGCATCCTTCACAGTTGCCATGACTTTAGCTGTGATTGATTTCTTAGTGTCGTTTCTGACAGCTTCGCTCCTGCACATTGAAACGGCAGAAGTGCTCGGACCTTCACCCTCTTTATGAGACGGCGTATTCTTCAGAGTTAAAGATGCTCTTCCGCTTGCTTATGCACTGAGGCTTATACTACCTTCAGGTTTGTGCTTTTGTGCTAAATCAATGCCTGAAAGCCTTGAGCAAGCAACTACAGAGCCGACAACCTCACTTTCACGGTTCTTTTACACCTCACAGAACGAGTGATATTTCTTCATTACAATTAGTCTCTTTAAAGAAATGGTTACTAAAAATTACAATTTGGTCATCATTGAAATCTATTTGATCCTTTTTTTCTCAATGAAAAACACTTCTAAAATTCCACTGTTTTGTTCCACAGAAGTCAGTTAGGTTTGGAATGACATAAGGTTGAGAGTTTTTCTTTCTTGGTTGAACTCTTTAAGTAGACCAAATATTTTCTTTCATTAAAATGAGTCTCTTTAAAGAAATATTTACCCAACAATCACAACTTGGTCATGGTTTAAGTTTAAATGACAAAAATGACAACTTGGTAATCATTTAAACACTTCTAAACTTTACCTATTTTGTCATAAAGGTTTGTAACGACATGAGTTTGAGGCTTTCATTCTTAGGGGAACTATCCCTTTAAGTATATATATATATATATATATATATATATATATATATTATATATATATATATATATATACCAAATATTTTCTTTCATTAAAATGAGTCTCTTTAAAGAAATATTTACCCAACAATCACAACTTGGTCATGGTTTAAGTTTAAATGACAAAAATGACAACTTGGTAATCATTTAAACACTTCTAAACTTTACCTATTTTGTCATAAAGGTTTGTAACGACATGAGTTTGAGGCTTTCATTCTTAGGGGAACTATCCCTTTAAGTATATATATATATATATATATATATATATATATATATATATATATATTTTTTTTTTATATATATTATCATTAAAATTAGTCTCTTTAAAGAAGTAGTACCCAATAATGATAATTTAGTCATCATTTATATTGGTTTAATTCTTTATTCTCAATGAGAAATGCTTCAATAATTTCAAGAATTCAATGACTTTGTTTCAAAGAAGATAATTTGGTCATTATTTATATCCATTTGATCCTTTATTCTCAATGAGAAATGCTTCTAAAATTCAACGATTTTGTTCCAAAGAAGAAAGTTGCACAGGTCTGGAATGAAATGAGTTTAAATCTCTTTAAGTGGAGCAAATACATTTTCAATAAAATTAGAAGCAATTATCCAAAAATTAGCTTGATAATTGAGACTGTTTAGGTTTTGGGGGATTTAAAAAAAAGAGTGAATGGATTTTTATCATTGTAGGGGGGTTGTGTTCACACACTGTTAAGACATTTATATGCGAACACCATGTAAAAGTGAATTTTGCATACAATGTCCCCTTTAATCTCGATGAGAAACACTTATACAATTTGCCATACGGGTTTGGAACAACATGAGATTGAGGCTCTTTAGCTAGACCAAAACTAGGACAGACAGAAAAGGAAATTTTACAGATGATAAACACAAAGCTAATTTACAACAGGAGATTGGGACAGCATGTGCGGATGATGAGTCACTGAGAAAATGACACACTGAAACATGTTAATTGCTAGCGCAGCTCCACTCCTGAGCAGTAGGGGGCAGAGCAGGCAAGGCTGTCCAGTGTTTCTCCTTTCCAGCACGTTAATTCAGTGGAGACTCTGGGGATTGGAGCTGAGACAAGGCTGAGAGTGGCTCAGCGCCCGTATTGTTTCTACTTTTATCCCTTCCTTTCTTCCATCGCTTTACATATTTCTACCTCGACTAAACAAGGAACAGGGGAAGTTTTCAGGGAGAGGAAGAGCTCCGTTTAATTGCTCAGAGCGGTTCACATGCATAAATACATGTCTACATTGGGAAGATGAGTCCCAGATGCCTGTTTTCTTCGTATTACCCCTTCATAAGCCCCCTGCGCACCATTATTCTGTGATTCACTGTACATCTGATATGAATAATGTTCGTGATGAGAGCTTGTGAACCTGCCCAGATGGGCATCCCATATCGAGGCTCTTTTTGCCACTACTGGCAGCTTACCGATTCAATTGGAAGTGTTTAAACGACATGATGCTTTCTCATTTTCTCAGTTGTGTGACAATGAGTCAGATGCCTTCGACGCCTGACCTCACTGATGCTCCAACATCTATTGGAAAGCCTGACCAGAAGTTTAGAGATGTTACAGCTCATTAATGCAAGGATTAATACCAATTTGGAATATGTGGTATTCACATATGATATGTAAATATATGCATATAATCTAAAAATATTTTAATTATAGAACTAACCCATAAGTCAAATCTAGTACTTGAACTAGACTGTTCTAATGTACCTGATATTACAGGAGTAGCAATCATAAGACTTTAAAGCAAGGTTAAAATTACAGAGACACTTCCATTAAAAAAAAAATTATCTTGAGCATCAAATCATCATATCAGAATGATTTCTGAAGGATCATGTGACACTGAAGACTGGAGTAATGGCTGCTGAAAATTCAGCGTTGCATCACAGAAATAAATGGCATTTTAAGATATAATAAAATATAAAATAATTATTTTAAATTGTAATATTTCACAATATCAATGTTTTTACAGTATATATATAAAAAAATGCAGCCATGGTGAGCATGAGACACTCAAAAACATTAAACTTTTGAACAAAAGCGTATAATCATTAAAACTAATAATTAGCATATCATTATATTAATTATGATAATTAATCATAACAATTGAGCATAGTAGTAGTAGAAATGTTGCTGAATTGCATGCTGTTATCTCAAGATTTCTTAACGTGTATCTGTTTTTAATTAGGAACATATGACTGAGCACACAGTTGTACTGGCTGAAACAATTGTTATTAGCAAATGAAATCATAGCTCAATCAAACAAAACAGACTAATCTATCCTTTGATAGACCAAGGAGAGTTAAATAATTAAAGCTGGAGGAATGCAAGTAGAAATCCCACTATGTCAACAAATGTCTATTAAAATCCAGGACGTTTTAAGGGTCAGGAAAAATGAGAAGTTGACTAATCCCAAACACCAACATGAATTTTATTCATGACTTCACCGTGGGGTGTCTCTTGAGGGTAGCAGGTGCCGAGGTTTCAGCGGGTATTAACTGCGCATCAGCTTCATCCAAGTTTAATTAATGCTGGGAAGCAGAGCGAAGAACCGGTGGCGGTGAGAGGCGGGAGGGCATTAGGGTAGATAGCAGCCACTGTGTGGTTATGCCAAGTGCCCTCAGGTTAGAGCCACCTCCTTGCCAGGGCCAAAGTTGGGCATGGTGCCACCTCGAAACAGCAGCTATGCTCACTAGCCAGGAGTCTAAACATACAAAGCAGGACAAGAAACAGCTTTATAATCAAAGAGAACAGAAACATAATCTTGGGCTCACGATTAGCCACGTTGCCATGAGGATATAACCGGTTTAATTTAACTCCAGCATCATATACAACACACATCTATGTTGTTTTTGATGTTGGACTTCACGATGTTAGTCAAACGATTAACAATCTGGAATGTTAATGCAAAAGCTGCCGGTATGGTCTCAATAGTGATTACTCTGCACCTGCAAAGCTATCTATGATGATAAAACATAATGGAATAACACTTAATGGATAAAACAAAGAAATTGTTTAAATTCTTTTCACTTTCAGTGTTTTGACTCAATTTTGAGTGTAAATAAAGGTTTACATTTCAATTTGATTAATCGTGTAAAGTAATTACAGTATGTCACTTAATACCTATTGTGTTGCATGGATTATTGCTTATTGTTTTTCATATGTATCTCGAACTATTTATTTTTTGGCCTTTTTGCTGGCCAGATTTAAACCCCACTCTTGACGAAAGCACATTATTATCAAAGGTACACTCAGCAATTTTAGTTTGTTTCACTGGTTTTGGACTTTATACTGACACATTTTGGTCTGGATGCATTATGTTTTGAGTAGTAGTAGAAAGTTTAAAACTTTCTAAGCCAAAGTGTCTCACACTAACATCTTTTTCATCATATCTGTCAAAAGTGTTATTCATTTATTAAGGAATAAACCTATATTTTCTTTTTGAGCTTGATGGTTCTGAGTTTCATTGACTTTTATAATTTGGAAAAAAAATCTGACAACAACTTGAATTCTTCAAAATAACTTATTTTGTATTCTGCAGTAGAAAGTAAGTCATGCAAGTTTGAAACGATTTGAGGCTGAGTAAATGATTACCTAGTAGTATTATTAATACTTCTTCATTAATGACTTATTGAAGACATGTTTAGCGTGTCAAGAGATGCTTCTGATTGAATGAACTGAAGGAACAGTGGTGGAGAACATATTATAAAACGTATAAGTTCACAAAGGTGAGATTTGCTGCAAAGCATGCTGGTAAAAGTAGACTAGAATTGCTGCCTACTGTTAACAGTTTGGCTTAATGAAGCCGTCACATGACCAGATCAACCATGTGACTTTATTGACCTGCTGTACTGTAAACGTACACTAATAAAACTATATTACCAGAACAATGATGCTGCAAATTAATGCCAATATTTTCAGGGTTGGCCATTGCAATGAGTTGTGCTGGCAGCTGTGTCAATGGTTTGAGCACCTTCGATTCCAGTGTTGTTAGAGAATGTCATTTTAGCTTGTGTTAATCACTGGCGGTCCTGAAGAGAGATTGTACATGTGGTGCATGGGTAGCAGTTACCCACTTGGTTGCAAATCATTTTCAATGAGGGTGGCAATGGAACAACGTGCGGGCGTGATCCCATGATACTGCTGCAAATGAGCGAGGAGAAGTGTGAGAAGAGAGCTGTGAGCGAGTGAACGCTGCTGCTGCTGTAGGCAATAACAAGGGTCATGTTCCTTTAGCCTAACTGGTAGAGCATGGCACTAGCAATGGAAGGGTCATGGCATGGGTTCAGAAAAATGTACGCCTTGAATGTACTAAGTTGCTTTGGTTAAAACCAAATGCTAGCTCCATGAAAATGTTACTTCTGTATTTCTACATTATAAATTATAATGGTGTTAGAAATCCCTATTTATTAAAATGCGTGCTACTGTTCGGAGTTTGGAGTCAGTAAGATTTTTTGGTTTGTGTTTGAAAGAAGTATTTTATGCTCAGCAATGCTGCGTTTATTCGATCAGTGAAAACAGTAATATTGTGAAATATTTTTACAATTTAGAATAATTGTTTTCTATTTTAATATGTAATCTATTCCTGTGATGCAAAGCTGAATTTTCAGCATCATTACTCCAGTCTTTAGTGTCACCGATCCTTCAGAAATCAGTCAAATATACTGATTTCCTGCTCAAGAAACATGTCGTATTATTATTATCAATCTTGAAAACAGTTGTGCAGCTTAATATTTTTGTGGAAACCATGATAGAGGATTCTTTGATGAATAAAAAGTTCAACAGAACAGCATTTATTGGTAACACTTTAGAATAGGGAACACTTATTCACTATTAACTACGACTTTTCCCTCAATAAATTCCTAATTTGCTGCTTATTAATAGTTAGTAAGGTAGTTGTTAAGTTTAGTTATTGGGTAGGATTAGGGATGTAGAATAAGGTCATGTAGAATAAGGCATTAATATGTGCTGAATTAGTGCTAATAAGCTGTAACTAATAAAGCTAATAAAGCTGTAACTAAATCAGCATACTATCATCTCAAAAACATTGCAAGAATTAGAGGTTTTGTTTCCAGTCAAGACTTGGAGAAACTTGTTCATGCCTTTATCACCAGCAGGGTGGACTATTGTAATGGTCTCCTCACCGGTCTTCCCAAGAAGACCATTAGACAGCTGCAGCTCATCCAGAACGCTGCTGCCAGAATTCTGACTAGAACCAGAAAATCTGAGCATATTACACCAGTCCTCAGGTCCTTACACTGGCTTCCAGTTATATTTAGGATTGATTTAAGTACTTTTACTCGTTTATAAATCACTCAATGGCCTAGGACCTAAATATATAGCAGATATGCTCACTGAATATAAACCTAACAGACGACTCAGATCATTAGGATCGAGTCAGTTAGAAATACCAAGGGTTCACACAAAACAAGGGGAATGTGCTTTTAGTTATTATGCCACCCGCAGTTGGAATCAGCTTCCAGAAGAGATCAGATGTGCTAAAACATTAGTCACATTTAAATGCAGACTCAAAACTCATCTGTTTAGCTGTGCATTTATTGAATGAGCACTGTGCGATGTCCGAACTGATTGCACTATATTATATGTATAATCGTCTTCTTAAATTCATTTTAAACCTCTTAAATCAATTTTTTTTCCAGAGTTTTTAAATTCCTTGTTTTATTGTTGTGATTATTGTTTTTATTTTATTTTAAGTAAAGCACTTTGAATTACCATTGTGTATGAAATGTGCTATACAAATAAACTTGCCTTGCCTTGCCTAATAAATGGCTAATATTCTAGTAACATTCATGCTAATAAGCAACTAGTTAAGAGACCCTAAAATAAAGTGTTACGCATTTATTTGATTAAGAAACCTTTTGTAACATTTTGAATGTCTTTGCTGTCACTTTTGACCAATTTCATGCATCCTTGCTGAATAAAAGTATTAATTTCTTAAAAAACAAAACAAAAAAGAAAACTTATTGACCACAGACTTTAGAACAGTAGTGTCAGGATTGGACCTGTTTTGTCGTGTTTCAGTTCCTGTTTTGCCTTATTTGGTCATGTTCCTGTCCTCATTTAGTTTGATTATGTTCCATTGATGTCACCTGTGTTCCCCTGATTGCCTTGTGTTTAAAAGTCCTAGTCTGTTCAGTTTGTGTTTGTCAGGTCTACTCGTTCTCTACATATGTTGGCTCAAGCGCCCATTGTGGATTATCACCTGTGTTTCTTGATTAAAGACTGTTAAACGTTTCCTCGTGACTCCAGGGTGTTCCCTCAACAGCGTAGCGTGACAAGTAGTGTAAAATGTAATTATTATACATAATGATTATTATGATCAAGAGAGAGACACGCACAAGCACCAAAAATGCATGAAAATGTGTAAATATTAATGATTTGTGTAGTATAAAACGAAGAAAAAAAAAATGCTGAGTTGCACCTTTAAAAATAATACGCGTTTAACCAGTAAGACTGGTATTTAAATCTGGAGGGTGAAGGCAACAAATAAAATTTACAACAGCAATAATATCATAAAATAAGCTATTTCAATCACTTATTAAAATCTGTGTATACCTAAAAATGATTGAAATCCTTGGCTTTGCTAAAATTACTGTAATGATTAAATGAGAGCTATAGCTGTAAAGTTATCGGGTTCTCTTCAGGTGTAAAGGAACTGGGCCAAGTGATGTACCAGAAGCCAAATGCCTGGAGTATTCTTCCTCCTGTATGGGTTTACACCATTCCTAATTTAGCATCACTGATCCACACTATCCCTCTAGCTGGCAAAGAGAGTTTTACTTAAGCTGCAGAAGATAGCAAGAGATAGAAATGTGTGCATACTCCTCCTTTTCTGTATAAAAGGCAAGGCGAATATGAAGTCTGAAATTATGAAAGACTGACTATATGTTTGGAATGTAATACTGGCATACTGCCTCTGTGTACTACATATTGCTGACTATTATTAAAAACAGCATGTTAAATCAAATACATTATGCAATAATAATGTTTTAAACAGTATTATGTGACATTGTTTGGCCACATCAATTGGGCAGCGGTGATACATCTACTTGAATATATAAATAATATAAATGTATACAAATTATTTTTGACAATTTATAAAATACACTGTAAATACGATTATGAGTGGTATTTCAGTCTTCTACTTCAAAATGTCATGTTTAATTCAAAGTGGACTTGTGAAATTTACTAAGAATTTCTGAGTGAAAATTGTTTCTACACCAAATTTTTCTTTTACAAAAATGTAAATTTTGTCAGAATACACGTCTACAATGCTCAAATTATATATATATATATAATAATATATAAATTATATATTATATGTATTCTGACAAAATATACACTATATATATACAGTATATATATATATATATACATATAAATAAATAGTGTATATTTTGAATGACAATAAATAAATAGATAAAATTAATTAATTTCTTTATATTTTGTCAGAATACATGGCTACAGTGTATTTGAATGACAATCAATAAATAAATAAATACACATTTTGTTGGAATACACGGCTACAGTGCATATGAATAACAATAAATAAACAAATAAATCTTTAATTAACAATGAAATAATTACCATATATTCAAAATACATGGCTACTTTTAAATGGCTGTCTGAAAACAAGATTTTTACTCTCATATGGTATAGTTACAGCATCTACCACAAGTGGTTTGTATTACTTTCAGTTAACTCACTGCATTATTACTTTCAGTTAACTCACTGCATTGTGGGATAGCTGTTGTGCACAGCATACTCTCTTGTATCCTGTAAATTATTGAAAATGTAGTCATCAAGGTATTCAATGCTTATAGAAAATTTGCCTTCTATATATTACAGAAATAGTAAGTAGGATGGTAGTTTGACATTCTGAACATAGCAGTATAGTTTCTGGCGCATATTGTCATGTTTGATCAAATAGTTATTCTGAATCCAAAGCCCTGGGAATAATAATTGAATGCTGCTATAGATTCACAATACACTCTGAAATTAAACACACTGGTATGTCCCAGAATGACCAATTACACATTAACCAAACCTAAGCTTATTCTAATTTATTCACCAGATGCTCACATTATAATTGTAGTCTAACAATCTGATTTGAGCTTGTTAGCAAACTAATTCATCCATTACAATGGACCAGAGACGACAGACGCCATATCCACATCCACAGCACACTACTTATTGATATACTACTGCTTACAATGGGCTGTCAGGGATTTAAGTACAAGCTCATAGAGAGTGAAGACCAATAGTCTGTATCTGTATATATAAGATCACAGCGACTCACCTTTGACCTGAAAAGCATAGTCGCCTGATGCTTTTAGCATATGCACTTAACAAATCTGTGGATACCACTCAGTTTAAAAGGTTCTTGTTATTTTCAAAGCCCTCCATTAGTGCATGTCTGACAGGTCAGATGTTATCCTCCTATCTTCTCCTATAATACTTTTTTCCTCAAACAAAACCTTTTCCTATTTATTATTTTAATTTTATTGACAGACATCAAAGCTACGGATTCTATTTCATATCAATGCTGATTGAACTTTTTCTACACTTCTGAACTTTCTATTTATCAAAGAATTAAAAAACGTATCAGCTTCCACAAAAATGTTAAGCAGCACAACTGTTTTCAATATTGATAATAATAAGAAATGTGTGTCAGATTCACCAGCCACCTACACCCGTTCACAATCACCTGATTACTAATTACGAACACCTGATGTCACTTACCTGAGCACTATATACAGTATGTTCACTCACTTCAGTATTTCATTGATTGGTCTCAAGGTTGCATGCCTAACCTCATGCCTCTCCACATCACTCTGGATCTCTGTGGCGCTGTGTCTCCCGCCGTCGTGCTTGATCTTCCTAAAGAGGATTAAGATAAGGACTGTTACACTTCAGTTTCAAGAGCTAAAGTTATGTTTCAGTTTTAAAACTTACCGTTTAAACTCTTCTTCTTTTGCTCCAAAATCACTATATAACATCAGTCGTGTTTGAAACAGTTAGCTTTTGTGGTTCAATGTTGCTTCTTATCACAGTGAGACAGAAAATATTCTTTATAAAAATCTTTACTGTGATACAAGCTATGTCAATTAGCATTGCTTTGCAATTGGGTGTTTATTGTCTTCCACGTTTCATCCGTCAAAGCATCTCTTATCTGCATGTTATTCAGCTGTAGTGATATCTGATGCATTTGTCCATATAAGGGATTTCCTGGTTCTCACTTGTGAAACATACATTAAAGTACATGAGTGTTAGGAGGATTAGGGTTAACCCTGCTCCATAATGCTCACATCGTCTCGTTTTGGGTAAAAATAGAAAAATAATACTAAAGTACTTTGTAACGCAGTAACTTGAGTAGTTTTTGATAGACTGCTGCTTAAAACAGGGCTGTCAGGGATTTAAGTACAAGTTCATACAGAGTAAAGACCAATATTCTGTGTCTGCACTGAGCTCACAGAGACTCACCTTTGACCTGAAAAGCATAGTCGCCTGATGCTTTTAGCATATGCACTTAACAAATCTGTGGATACCACTCAGTTTAAAAGGTTCTTGTTATTTTCAAAGCCCTCCATTAGTGCATGTCTGACAGGTCAGATGTTATCCTCCTATCTTCTCCTATAATACTTTTTTCCTCAAACAAAACCTTTTCCTATTTATTATTTTAATTTTATTGACAGACATCAAAGCTACGGATTCTATTTCATATCAATGCTGATTGAACTTTTTCTACACTTCTGAACTTTCTATTTATCAAAGAATTAAAAAACGTATCAGCTTCCACAAAAATGTTAAGCAGCACAACTGTTTTCAATATTGATAATAATAAGAAATGTGTGTCAGATTCACCAGCCACCTACACCCGTTCACAATCACCTGATTACTAATTACGAACACCTGATGTCACTTACCTGAGCACTATATACAGTATGTTCACTCACTTCAGTATTTCATTGATTGGTCTCAAGGTTGCATGCCTAACCTCATGCCTCTCCACATCACTCTGGATCTCTGTGGCGCTGTGTCTCCCGCCGTCGTGCTTGATCTTCCTAAAGAGGATTAAGATAAGGACTGTTACACTTCAGTTTCAAGAGTGAAACTTATGTTTCAGTTTTAAAACTTACTGTTTGAAGCTCTCCTTCAGTTTGTGTAAATAAAGAAGCTCTGAAACGTTCTTCCTCTGTATGCCTCTCTATCCAGCCATGACAGAAGACCAGCCCATCAAAACAGAAGTGAAAATTAACGGATTGAAGCTTGCTATGGAGGCACAGAGACCACTCACCCCAGATCCCTTCACCCGAACTGGTTCAAGCATTCCCCGAATCCCTTCAGCCTCCTCCCGTCATTCCATCTGCCTCTGCATGTCCCATGGCCAAACCCGCGACCTACTCCGGTGAGGCGGCCACCTGCAGTGGTTTTCTACTCCAGTGTTCACTATACTTTGCATTACAACCCCATCAGTTTGTGAATGATCGTGCGAAGATCGCATTCATCATGTCACTACTGTCTGGAAGGGCGCTGCAATGGGCCGAAGCTCTTTGGAATTCGCGCAGTCCCCTAGTGCGCTCCTATGATGCCTTCGTAGATCATTTCTGCGAGGTTTGGCAAAACTACCTCGGCGGTCTCCGTGCACGATGAGCTCATTCGACTACGGCAAGCGAATATGTCCATCCATGACTATACAGTTCAATTCCGTACCCTCGCGGCAAGCAGCCGATGGAACGAAACTGCCCTTCTATCAGCATTCTGATGTGGTCTAAACCCTTCAATCAAACAGCAAATATCCATCTATGAAGACACCGTAGGACTAGAGAGCTTTCTGCAAAAAGCACAGCACATCTCCCAACATCTAACCGCTTGTCTCATCGAGGATTCCTTCTCTGCTGCCGCCTCACCGAGTAATGCTCCTCCAGCAACCGAGTCGATGCAAACTAATCGTTTTCGTCTATCAACCACGGAACGGGTTCGCCGAATCACCCAAGGGCTCTGTCTGTACCAGGTCCCAGGAGCACCTTCTGCCCTCCTGCCCTAGTCGCCCCACATGCTCAGCGGTGAGTATGGTCCATATTCATCCTGATGTCTCAAGTCTGCCTCACATTGATGCCCTTCTAATGTACA
>NW_015505573.1:1747202-1754236 GCF_001515645.1 Sinocyclocheilus grahami
ACTAATATCATGTTTTGCTCCAAAATCACTATATAACATCAGTCGTGTTTGAAACAGTTAGCTTTTGTGGTTCAATGTTGCTTCTTATCACAGTGAGACAGAAAATATTCTTTATAAAAATCTTTACTGTGATACAAGCTATGTCAATTAGCATTGCTTTGCAATTGGGTGTTTATTGTCTTCCACGTTTCATCCGTCAAAGCATCTCTTATCTGCATGTTATTCAGCTGTAGTGATATCTGATGCATTTGTCCATATAAGGGATTTCCTGGTTCTCACTTGTGAAACATACATTAAAGTACATGAGTGTTAGGAGGATTAGGGTTAACCCTGCTCCATAATGCTCACATCGTCTCGTTTTGGGTAAAAATAGAAAAATAATACTAAAGTACTTTGTAACGCAGTAACTTGAGTAGTTTTTGATAGACTGCTGCTTAAAACAGGGCTGTCAGGGATTTAAGTACAAGTTCATACAGAGTAAAGACCAATATTCTGTGTCTGCACTGAGCTCACAGAGACTCACCTTTGACCTGAAAAGCATAGTCGCCTGATGCTTTTAGCATATGCACTTAACAAATCTGTGGATACCACTCAGTTTAAAAGGTTCTTGTTATTTTCAAAGCCCTCCATTAGTGCATGTCTGACAGGTCAGATGTTATCCTCCTATCTTCTCCTATAATACTTTTTTCCTCAAACAAAACCTTTTCCTATTTATTATTTTAATTTTATTGACAGACATCAAAGCTACGGATTCTATTTCATATCAATGCTGATTGAACTTTTTCTACACTTCTGAACTTTCTATTTATCAAAGAATTAAAAAACGTATCAGCTTCCACAAAAATGTTAAGCAGCACAACTGTTTTCAATATTGATAATAATAAGAAATGTGTGTCAGATTCACCAGCCACCTACACCCGTTCACAATCACCTGATTACTAATTACGAACACCTGATGTCACTTACCTGAGCACTATATACAGTATGTTCACTCACTTCAGTATTTCATTGATTGGTCTCAAGGTTGCATGCCTAACCTCATGCCTCTCCACATCACTCTGGATCTCTGTGGCGCTGTGTCTCCCGCCGTCGTGCTTGATCTTCCTAAAGAGGATTAAGATAAGGACTGTTACACTTCAGTTTCAAGAGTGAAACTTATGTTTCAGTTTTAAAACTTACTGTTTGAAGCTCTCCTTCAGTTTGTGTAAATAAAGAAGCTCTGAAACGTTCTTCCTCTGTATGCCTCTCTATCCAGCCATGACAGAAGACCAGCCCATCAAAACAGAAGTGAAAATTAACGGATTGAAGCTTGCTATGGAGGCACAGAGACCACTCACCCCAGATCCCTTCACCCGAACTGGTTCAAGCATTCCGCGAATCCCTTCAGCCTCCTCCCGTCATTCCATCTGCCTCTGCATGTCCCATGGCCAAACCCGCGACCTACTCCGGTGAGGCGGCCACCTGCAGTGGTTTTCTACTCCAGTGTTCACTATACTTTGCATTACAACCCCATCAGTTTGTGAATGATCGTGCGAAGATCGCATTCATCATGTCACTACTGTCTGGAAGGGCGCTGCAATGGGCCGAAGCTCTTTGGAATTCGCGCAGTCCCCTAGTGCGCTCCTATGATGCCTTCGTAGATCATTTCTGCGAGGTTTGGCAAAACTACCTCGGCGGTCTCCGTGCACGATGAGCTCATTCGACTACGGCAAGCGAATATGTCCATCCATGACTATACAGTTCAATTCCGTACCCTCGCGGCAAGCAGCCGATGGAACGAAACTGCCCTTCTATCAGCATTCTGATGTGGTCTAAACCCTTCAATCAAACAGCAAATATCCATCTATGAAGACACCGTAGGACTAGAGAGCTTTCTGCAAAAAGCACAGCACATCTCCCAACATCTAACCGCTTGTCTCATCGAGGATTCCTTCTCTGCTGCCGCCTCACCGAGTAATGCTCCTCCAGCAACCGAGTCGATGCAAACTAATCGTTTTCGTCTATCAACCACGGAACGGGTTCGCCGAATCACCCAAGGGCTCTGTCTGTACCAGGTCCCAGGAGCACCTTCTGCCCTCCTGCCCTAGTCGCCCCACATGCTCAGCGGTGAGTATGGTCCATATTCATCCTGATGTCTCAAGTCTGCCTCACATTGATGCCCTTCTAATGTACACAAACCACTCTTTTTCCAGTCAAGGTCTTGGTGGATTCGGGAGCGTCAGGAAATTTTCATCTCCTCCATCAGTCTCAATCAAATCAAGCTCCCTCGACACTGTAGTTCCACCATCTACCAAATCTCCAATATACAAGGAAAACCACACTTCGCATACTGAACGGATTTCGTTCCTGGTGCTGGAGGAGGCTACAGTAGATATCGTCCTGGGGCGTCCCTGACTGGCTAAACAACATTCACTGGAACTCCGGGGAAATACTTTGGTGGAGTGAATCCTGTTTCAGGACATGTTTAGCAGATCTCCCTCTTCCAGACCGAGCTAAGCCCTCCATACCGCTCTGCTCTACCACTATAGAGAGCCCAGCTTCACAAAGCTCAGTCCACATTCCAGCCGCCTACAGGGCGTTCCAGGACATGTTCAGCAAGGTCGCGGCAACCCATCTTCCACCTCATCGGCCATGGAACTGTGCGATCGACCTGCTACCTGGGGCCAAATTACCTAAGGGGCATGTTTATCCCCTATCGATCCCGGAGCGCGCTGCTATGAAGGAGTACATCAAGGAGGCATTACATCAAGGGTTCATCCATCCTTCCACTTCTCCTGCAGCATCCAGTTTCTTCTTTGTGGCGAAGAAGGATGGGGGCCTACACCCTTGTATCAACTATCGAGCACTCAACTCCCCAAACCATTACATTTTCCTATCCACTCCCTCTGGTGCCAGCCCCGTTGGAGGAATTCCGTGGTGCCCAGATTTACACAAAACTCTATCTACAACCGTGCCTATAATCTAATCCGCCTTCAAAGAGGAGACGAATGGAAAAGTGCATTCATGACACCGTCCAGGCACTACGAATACCTGGTTATGACGTATGGTCTTTCAAACTCACCATCTGTCTTCCAAAGCTTCATGAATGAAATCTTCTGTGATATGCTCAATCAATTCGTAATCTTCTACATCGACGACGTTCTCATTTACTAACCCTATCTTGAGGAACACTAACAGCATGTTTCCCAGGTACTCCAACGTCTCCACGAGCACCACCTCTACCTCAAGCAGGAAAAGTGTGAGTTCCATCTAACCATACCAGAGGGAGTCCAAATGGACCAAAACAAGGTGGAAGCAGTGAGGAATTGGCCACAACCCACCACGGTCCAAGAGCTGCAGAGATTTCTTGGATTGCAAACTTCTATCTGCGCTTCATAGCTCATTCTAGTCAACGGTCGGCTCCACTTACCTCTCTGCTCTGTCAGAAGCCAAAGACCCTCTCCTGGACGCCTGAAGACACACATGCCTTTCTGCACCTCTCCAGCCCTAACCCATCCAGATCCGAACCATCAGTTTGTGGTGGAAGTGGATGCTTTCACTCTAGGAGTAGGTGCAGCATTATCCCAATGGAAGGGTGAACCCACCTTACTCCATCCATGCTCGTACTTCTCCAAGAAGATGTCCCCGGTGGAGAAAAATTACGACATCGGGAACCGCGAGTTACTGGCCATCAAACTCGCACTGGAAGAGTAGTGGCACTGGTTGGAAAGGGCCCCTCAACATCCCTTCAAAGTCATAACTGATCACAAGAACCTCCAATACCTCCGTGAAGCTAAACATCTCAATCTCCGACAAGCCCAATGGGCCTTATTCTTCACCCGTTTCCAATTCACAGTAACCTAGTGACCTGGGCATAAGAACCTCAAAGCAGAGTCTTTATCGCGACTTCATAAACCAGATCCATCACCAGATAACCCGGAACCCATTCTCTCACCCACAGTGTTCGCATGTCCAATCATATGGGATGTAAATGACCAAATTCGTGCTGCCACTCTCACAGAACAGGAGGTCCGGAAGGGAGATTGTATGTACCTACAACTCTACGTCTCACCCTTCTGGACTCCATCCACACTTCTCCGGGATTGGGTCACCCAGGCAGCCAACGAACCCTCTCGCTCCTCCGGAACAGATACTGGTGGCCCAGCATGGCTCAGGATGTTGCCCGCTACATCAAGGGTTGTTCAGTCTGCGCCATCACATCCACTCCACGCCGTTTACCTGCAGGAATATTGGTTTCATTACCGATTTCACGTCGACCCTACACCCTTGTATCAACTATCGAGCACTCAACTCCCCAAACCATTACATTTTCCTATCCACTCCCTCTGGTGCCAGCCCCGTTGGAGGAATTCCGTGGTGCCCAGATTTACACAAAACTCTATCTACAACCGTGCCTATAATCTAATCCGCCTTCAAAGAGGAGACGAATGGAAAAGTGCATTCATGACACCGTCCAGGCACTACGAATACCTGGTTATGACGTATGGTCTTTCAAACTCACCATCTGTCTTCCAAAGCTTCATGAATGAAATCTTCTGTGATATGCTCAATCAATTCGTAATCTTCTACATCGACGACGTTCTCATTTACTAACCCTATCTTGAGGAACACTAACAGCATGTTTCCCAGGTACTCCAACGTCTCCACGAGCACCACCTCTACCTCAAGCAGGAAAAGTGTGAGTTCCATCTAACCATACCAGAGGGAGTCCAAATGGACCAAAACAAGGTGGAAGCAGTGAGGAATTGGCCACAACCCACCACGGTCCAAGAGCTGCAGAGATTTCTTGGATTGCAAACTTCTATCTGCGCTTCATAGCTCATTCTAGTCAACGGTCGGCTCCACTTACCTCTCTGCTCTGTCAGAAGCCAAAGACCCTCTCCTGGACGCCTGAAGACACACATGCCTTTCTGCACCTCTCCAGCCCTAACCCATCCAGATCCGAACCATCAGTTTGTGGTGGAAGTGGATGCTTTCACTCTAGGAGTAGGTGCAGCATTATCCCAATGGAAGGGTGAACCCACCTTACTCCATCCATGCTCGTACTTCTCCAAGAAGATGTCCCCGGTGGAGAAAAATTACGACATCGGGAACCGCGAGTTACTGGCCATCAAACTCGCACTGGAAGAGTAGTGGCACTGGTTGGAAAGGGCCCCTCAACATCCCTTCAAAGTCATAACTGATCACAAGAACCTCCAATACCTCCGTGAAGCTAAACATCTCAATCTCCGACAAGCCCAATGGGCCTTATTCTTCACCCGTTTCCAATTCACAGTAACCTAGTGACCTGGGCATAAGAACCTCAAAGCAGAGTCTTTATCGCGACTTCATAAACCAGATCCATCACCAGATAACCCGGAACCCATTCTCTCACCCACAGTGTTCGCATGTCCAATCATATGGGATGTAAATGACCAAATTCGTGCTGCCACTCTCACAGAACAGGAGGTCCGGAAGGGAGATTGTATGTACCTACAACTCTACGTCTCACCCTTCTGGACTCCATCCACACTTCTCCGGGATTGGGTCACCCAGGCAGCCAACGAACCCTCTCGCTCCTCCGGAACAGATACTGGTGGCCCAGCATGGCTCAGGATGTTGCCCGCTACATCAAGGGTTGTTCAGTCTGCGCCATCACATCCACTCCACGCCGTTTACCTGCAGGAATATTGGTTTCATTACCGATTTCACGTCGACCCTGGTCCCACATTGGAATCGATTTCGCCACTGATCTTCCACCCTCTAATGAATTCACTACCATATTTGTTGTGGTGGACAGATTCTCCAAAACCTGTAAATGAATCCCCTTACGTGGATTACCCATTGCTTTGGAGGCAGCCGAAGCTCTCTTCCAGCATGTCTTTCGACACTTTGGTCTCCCTGAAGATATCGTTTCAGATAGAGGGCCGCAGTTCCTATCCAGGGTCTGGCGTGGTTTCTTATGTCTGTCAGCCTTTCCTCAGGTTATCATCCCCAAACCAATGGCCAGACCGAACGCAAGATCCAGGAGATCGGGCGGTATCTCCGAGCCTACGGTCATGACCACCAGGACAGCTGGAGCCAGTATCTTCCCTGGGCCGAGTACGCACAGAACTCATTGCAACAGGAAACGACTGGATTAACACCATTCCAGTGCGTGCTCTGATTTCAACCGCCACTCTTCCCCTGGACTGGAGAGCCCTCGGAAGTCCCCGCGGTTGACTTCTGGTTCCGTAAGAGCGAGAGGGTATGGGACACATGTCCATCTCCAGTGGGCAGTATGGAGACATAAAGACTATGCTGATGCCCGTCGCGCACCCACACCTGTGTACCAACCAGGTGACCGAGTTCGGCTCTCCACTCTGGATATTCATCTCCGGCTGCCCAGCAGGAAGCAGAGTCCCCGTTATGTCGGTCCTTTCCCTATTATGAGGCAAATTAATGAGGTCACATATGTAGCAACTCAGCTCATGGGAAATATGAATAATTAACCATAACTAGTTATAATTAATTATTAATATTTTAGATCCGCTGTAGATATTTAGCTGACCTCTCGGGGTCAACTGTCTTGTCAATTCTAAGAACGTTAATTTCCTGGTTAAGGGAAATAACTTCCTTACTGTACAATTCTACAAAAGCTTGTAGCATAAATCTGCATGATTAAGTGACTCCAGTTATAAGCAAATAATGAACCACGTCAAGTGTGATACAAGTAAGGTTTTATTAACTACATAAACACTTAAACTAGTCTAACATACTACATAAACTGGTCTAACATCCTACATAAACACATAAACTGGTCTAATATGTGTGTTCATTCAAAGAAAGATTTTCCTTTGAATTAATTAGTAGAAAAGTCAATTTCTACACTGCCTCTTGCCCTGGGACATGCAGGGATTTTCCCTGCTTTGCATTCCTTTGGCCAATAAACCCAGTGATATCAGCGTTGGTTGCCATGGAACCAGGGGCCTGTTCGGCTTCCTGGGGTGTTACGCATTTCGGGGGGAAGGGTTCATAGGTCCTCATATGGCTTGTTAACTGAGGGGTGTTACAGA